>NW_027529525.1:2651360-2663924 GCF_008692635.1 Crocuta crocuta | reverse complement strand
AAAGAAGCAGTTTGTGTGCTCAGCTCCCCCCAGGACCAGTTGGCGTGAGGGGACCTGGTGTGCAGGTATTTGGCAAGTACGGTCTTTCTATGCACCGAGGGGAGGTTTTTCTCCCCCGAGCGGAGGTTTTTCTGTTTCGGACTCTCTCCTTTTCCCCTCTCACTCCCCGTAGAGGGTAGAGGGGGATCGTCTCCCACCCTGGAGTCTCCGATCCCGGCCCGATTTTATCTTCCCCGGTTCGCACTCACGTTAGAAGGCTCTCTCAGTGGATTCTGCGTCCTTTGTCTCCCAATCTCTCAGGTTTTGTAAGGTTTCCAATGGCTTCAGATCTTTTCTGTGTGATGTATGGGCATGAGTGCAAGTACGGAGCTCCTTACTTCTCCGCCATCTTGCCCGTCTCCCGAGAAACACAGAATTGGAAGCAGGCTCCAAGTTCTGAGCTGTCAGCACAGAGCCTGACACAGGGCTTGATCTCAAGGGGTTGTGAGATCATGACCTGAGCTGAAGTCGGACACTCAGCCCACTGAGCCACCCAGGCACCCCAACACAACAAAGTATTTAATGCACAGTTCCATTTACATGAAGTTCAAATGTAGCGAAAACTAAACTGTGGGTTTTAGGGATGCATATTTGGATGGCAAAAATGGTAAAGAAAAGCAAGGGACTCCTCTACAGTCTATGTAGTGTTACCCGCTGAGTGGAAGGAAGAGGCATCATTGGGAGGTGTCTGCATACAGAGGGGGCCATGTTCTATTTCTCATGGGTCGAAGTCATAGGGGTCCCATTTTGCAATGAAACTTTGAGCTGTATATTTGTGTTTTATGCACTTTTCTAAGCTTATTTCACAATTTTAAAAAAAGTGAAAAAGAAAGTAACTCTTCATTGCCTACTTATTCTCAGGAAGTTTAAGTATTGAGTTGAATCTCGAAAAGTATTGAGTTGAATCTCGAAGGATAACTAGGAGTTACCCACATGGAGAAGACTCAGACAAGAAGGGGCAAAGGTGCAGAGCATAGAACTTTTCTGAGATTTTTAAATTAATTTTTTAAATTTATTTCCAAGTTAGTTAGCATATAGTGCAACAATGATTTCCAGAGTAGATTCCTTAATGCCCCGTAAGCATTTAGCCCATTCCTCTCCCACAACCCCTCCATAATAAATATGTTTGTTCTCCATATTTATGAGTCTCATATGTTTTTGTTCACCTTCTTGTTTTTATATTATTTTTGCATCCCTTACCTTATGTTCATCTGTTTTGCATCTTAAAGTCCTCATATGAGTGAAGTCATGTGATATTTGTCTTTCTCTGATTGACTAATTTCACTTAGCATGATACCCTCTAGTTCCATCCATGTAGTTGCAAATGGTAAGACTTCATTCTTTTTGATTGCTGAGTAATATTCCATTGTGTGTGTATATATATATATATATACACCATATCTTTATCCATTCATCTATCGATGGACACTTGGGCTCTTTCCATACTTTGGCTATTGTTGATAGTGCTGCTACAAATATTGGAGTGTATGTGTCCCTTTGAAACAGCAAACCTGTATCCCTTGGATAAATACCTAGTAGTGCGATTGCTGGGTCATAGGGTAGTTCTATTTTTAGTTTTTTGAGGAATCTCCATACTGTTTTCCAGAGTGACTGTATCAGTTTGCATTCCCACCAGCAGTGCAAAAGAGATTCTCTTTCTCTGCATCCTCACCAGCATCTGCTGTTGCCTGACTTGTTGATTTTAGCTATTCTGATTGGTATGAGGTGGTATCTCATTGTGGTTTTGTATTTCCCTGATGATGAGTGATGTTGAGCACTGTTTCATGTGTCTGTTGGGCATCTGCATGTCTTCTTTGGAGAAGTGTCTGTTCATGTCTTTAGCCCATTTCTTCACTGGATTATTATTTGTTTTTTCCATGTTTAGTTTGATAAGTTCTTTATAGGTTTTGGATACCAACCCTTTAACTGATATGTTGTTTGCAAATATCTTCTCCCATTCCATCAATTGCTGACTGTTTTAGTTTTAGTTTTGCTGATTGTTTCCTTTGCTGTGCAGCTTTTTATTTTGATGAGGTCCCAACAGTTCATTTTTGCTTTTGTTTCTCTTGCCTCTGGAGATGTGTTGAGTAAGAAGTTGCTGTGGCCAAGGTCAGAGGTTCCTGTCTGCTTTCTCCTCAAGGATTTTGGTGGTTTCCTGTCTTACATTTAGGTCTTTAATCAATTTTGAGTTTATTTTTTGCATATGGTGTAAGAAGGTGATCCAGGTTCATTTTTCTGCATGTTGCTATCCAGTTTTCCCAGCACCACTTGTTGAAGAGACTGTCTTTACTCCATTGAATATTCTTTCCTGCTTTGTCAAAAATGAGTTGGCCATACATTTGTGGGTCCATTTCTGGGTTCTGTATTCTGTTCCATTAATCTGAGTGTCTGTCCTTATGCCAGTACCATAGTGTCTTGATAATCACAGCTTTGTAATACAACTTGAAGTCTGGGATTGTGATGCCTCCTGCTTTGGTTTTCTTTCTCAAGATTGCTTTGGCTATTTGGGGTCTTCTCTGGTTCCATGCAAATTTTAGGATTGTTTGTTCTAGCTCTGTGAAGAATGCTGGTGTTATTTTGATAGGGATTGCATTGAATATGTAGATTGCTTTGGGTATTATTGAAATTTTAACAATATTTGTTCTTCCTATCCAGGAGCATGAAATATTTTTCCATTTTTTGGTGTCTTCTTCAATTTCCTTCAAAGCCTTTTATAGTTTTCAGTGTATAGATTTTTACCTCTTTGGTTATGTTTATTCCTAGGTATTTTATGGTTTTTGGTGTAACTGTAAATGGGATCAATTCCTTGATTTCTCTTTCTGTTGCTTCATTGTTGGTGTATAGGAATGCAACCGATTTCTGTGCATTGATTTTATATCCTGCCACTTTGCTGAATTCCTAGCAGTTTTTTGGTGGAACATTTTGAGCTTTCCATATAGAGTATCATGTCATCTGCAAAGAGTGAAAGTTTGACTTCCTCCTGGCTGATTTGAATGCCTTTTATTTCTTTGTGTTGTCTAATTGCTGAGGCTAAGACTTCCAATGCTATGTTGAATAACAGTGGCAAGAGTGAATGGACATCCCTGTCGTGTTCCTGACCTTAGGGGGAAAGCTTTCAGTTTTTCCCCACTGAGGATGGTATTAGTGTTGGGTCTTTCATATATAGCTTTTATGATCTCGAGGTATGATCCTTCTATATCCCTACTTTCTTAAGGGTTTTTATCAAGAAAGGATGCTATATTTTGTCAAATGCTTTCTCTTCATCTATTAAGAGGATCATGTGGTTTTTGTCCTTTCTTTTATTGATGTGATGAATCACATTGATTGTTTTGCAGATATTGAACCAGCCCTGCATCCCAGGTAAAAACCTACCACTTGGTTATGGTGAATAATTTTTTCAACGTATTGTTGAATCTGGTTGGCTAATACCTTGTTGAGGATTTTTGCAACCATGTTCATCAGGGAGATTGGTCTATAGTTCTCTTTTTTAGTGGGGTCTCTGTCTGGTTTTGGAATCAAGGTAATGCTGGCTTCAAAGAAAGTGTTTGAAAGTGTTCCTTACATTTCTATTTTTTTGGACCAGCTTCAAGAGAATAGTATTAACTCTCCCTTAAGTGTTTGGTAGAATTCCCCTGGAAAGCTGTCAGAACCTGGTCTCTTGTTTTTTGCGGGATTTTTGATTACTAATTTGATTTCTTTACTGGTTTATGGGTCTGTTCAAGTTTATATGTTTCTAGGAATTTGTCCAATTCTTCCATATTGCCCATTTTATTGGCATATAATTGCTCATAGTGTTCTTTTATTATTGTTTTTAGTTCTGCTGTGTTGGTTGTGATCTCTCCTCTTTCATTCTTGATTTTATTGATTTGGGTCCTTTCCTTTTTCTTTTTGATCAAACTGGCTAGTGGTTTATTAATTTTATTAATTTTTTCAAAGAACCAGCTACTGTTTCATTGATCTGTTTGACTGTTTTTTGGTTTCAATAACATTGATTTCTGCTCTAATCTTTATTATTTCCTGTCTTCTGCTGGCTTTGGGTTTTATTTGCTGTTCTTTTTCCAGATCTTTAAGGTGTAAGATTAGGTTGTATATCTGAGACCCTTCTTCCTTCTTTAGGAAGGCCTGGATTGCTATATACTTCCCTCTTATGACTACCTTTGCTGCATCCCAGAGATTTTGGGTTGCAGTGTTATCATTTTCATTGGCTTCCATGTACCTTTTAATTTCCTCCTTAACTTCTTGGTTAGCCCATTCGTTCTTTAGTAGAGTGTTCTTTAGTCTCCAAGCATTTGTTATTTTTCCAAATTTTTTCTTGTGGTTGTTTTCGAGTTTCATAGCGTTGTGGTCTGAAAATATGCACGATATGATCTCGATCTTTTTGTACTTCCTGAGGGCTGACTTGTTTCCCAGTATGTGGTCTATTCTGGAGAACGTTCCATATGCACTGGAGAAGAATGTATATTCTGCTGTTTTAGGATAAAATGTTCTGAATATATCTGTTAAGTCCATCTGGTCCAGTGTGTCATTCAGAGCCATGGTTTCCTTGTTAATTTTCTGTTTAGATGATCTGTCCATTGCTGTAAGTGGGGTGTTGAAGTCCTCTACTATCATGGCATTATTATCAATGAGTTTCTTTATATTTGTGGTTAATTGATTTATATATTTGGGTGCTGCCACATTTGGAGCATAAATGTTTACCATTGTTATGTCTTCTTGGTGGATAGACCCCTTAATTATAATGTAATTCCCTTCTTCATCTCTTGTTACAGTTTTTATTTTAATGTCTAGATTGTCTGATATAAGAATGGCTTCTCCACTGTCTTTTGGTGACCATTAGCATGATAGATGGTTCCTCATCCCTTTACTTTCAATCTGAAGGTGTCTTTAGGTCTAAAGTGGGTCTCTTGTAAACAGCATATAGATGGGTCTTGTTTTCTTATCCATTCTGTTACCTAATGTCTTTCGATTGGAGCATTTAGTCCATAGACATTTAGAGTGAGTATTAAATGATATGAGTTTATTGCCTTTATGTTTCTTGTAGATTTGGAGTTTCTGGTGGTGTTTACTGGCTCTTTCTAGTCTTTGTTGTTTTTGGTCTTTTTTTTTTTTCTCCCATCTTTTCTCCCCTCAGAGAGTCCCTCCCCCCCCCCCACCTTAAAATTTCTTGAAGGGCTGGTTTAGTGGTCATGAACTCCTTTAATTTTTGTCTGTCTGGGAAACTTTTTACCTCGCCTTCTATTTTGAATGACAGCCTTGCTGGATAAAGAATTCTTGGCTGCGTATTTTTCTAATTCAGCACATTGACTATATCCTGCCACTCCTTTCTGGCCTGCCAGGTTTCTGTGGATAGGTCTGCTGCAAACCTGATCTGTCTTCCTTTGTAGGTCAAGGATTTTTTCCCCCTTGTTGCTTTCATAATTCTTTCCTTGCCTGAGTATTTTGTGAATTTGACTATGATATGCCTTGTTGATGGTCTATTTTTGTTGAATCTTGTAGGAGTCCTCTGTGCTTCCTGGATTTTGATTTCTGTGTCTTTCTCCAGCTTAGGAAAGTTTTCTGCTATGATTTGCTCACATAATCCTTCTACCCCTATTTTTCTCATCTTCTGGGACCCCTATGATTCTGATGTTCTTCCTTTTTAATGAGTTACTGATTTCTCTTATTCTTAAATTGTGCTCTTTTGTTTTACTCTCCCTCTTTTCTTCTGCTTCATTATTCTCCTTAAGTTTGTCCTCTATATTGCTGATTCGCTGCTCTGCCTTATCTGTCTTTGATGCCATGGCATCCGTTTAGGATTGCAGCTCAGTTATAGCATTTTTTAGTTCATCCTGACTACTTTTTACTTCTTTTATCTCCATAGAGAGGGATTCCCATCTATTTTCGACCCCAGCTACTATTCTTATCATCGTGATTCTATATTCTAGTTCAGACATCTTGCTTGTATCTCTGTTGGTTAAGTACCTTGTTGACTCTTCTTTTTCCTTTGGGGTGAATTCCTTCATTTCATCATTTTGAAGGAAGGAAAGGAATAAATAAGATAAAAAATTTTAACTAAAAAATTGAGGGGTACCTGGGTGGCTCAGTCAGTTAAGCATCTGACTTCAGCTCAGGTCATTATCTCAGTTTGTGGGTTTGAGCCCCGCATCGGGCTCTGTGCTGACAGCTCAGCGCCTGGAACCTGCTTTGAATTCTGTCTCCCTCTCTCTTTGACCCTCCCCCACTCATGCTCTGTTTCTGTCTCAATAATAAGTAAACATTAAAAATTTTTTTAAAAATTGAAAACAACACACACAGAGAAAAATAAAATAAATGATGCTAGTTCCTAGGTGTTCTTTGGTCTGGTTATTGAAAGAAGCTTGACTGATTAGAGAAAAAAGAGAAAAAAATTACAATTAAAAATAACACATCCACACACAAAAAATCAAATAAATGATGCTAGATCCTAGGTGTATTTTGGCCTGGTTATTGAAGGGAGCTTGACTGACTAGAGAAGAAATGGGAAAAAATTAAAATTAAAACATTAAAAAAACAACACACCCACACAAAATCAAATAAATGATGCTAGATTCTAGGTGTGTTTTGTCTGGTTATGAAAAGAGCTTGGTTGATTGTAGAAAAAGGGGGGAAATTTTAAATTAAAAAATTAAACACACACACAATCTAATTAAATGATGCTATATCCTAGGTGTGTTTTGCTTTGGTTATTGAAAGGAGCTTGAGTGGTTAGAAGAAAAAGGGGAAAATATTAAAAACACCACATACACACAAAATCAAATAAATGATGCTAGATCCTAGGTGTGAAAGGAGCTTGATTGATTAGAGAAAAAAGGGGGAAAGATTAAAACTAACGAGTTAAAAACAAGACACACACACACAAAATCAAAAAAGTGATGGTAGGTAGGTTCTAGGTGTGTTTTGGTCTGGTTATTGAAAGGAGCTTGGTCAATCAGAAAAAAAAGGAAAAAATAAAGGAAAGGAAAAAAATAAAACAAACACAAACAAAACAAGTTTGAAATTTTGGGAAAATGAATACGATAAAACAGGGTGACTTGAAATGATGAAAATAAAATAGAATTTGAAAAAATTACAAAAAAGTAAATAACTTAGTAAAAAAATAAAATAAAGGAAATATTTTTAATAAAAATTGAAAATAAAAATAATTTTTATTATCTTTCTGTATTCAAGTAAAGGAAAATAAATGAAAAAGAAACAATAAAAAAAAGGAAAAAAAGAAAATTGAATAGATGGGCCAGCGAACAGACTGAGATACGATTGATGTTACATCGTTTTTCCCTAGAAGTCAAACTATGAAGCGCTTTATAGTCCCTGAATTAATTACAGGCCCACCTAATTAAGCAGGTGAAGTGATTTGTGGTGTTCCTCAAGAGTGAAGTTGGCCCAGCTGGATGGGGTTTAGTGCAACGGCTCTATTCTCCATTAGATGGCGCTGTTTTAGCTTACTGGGGTGGATTCTTGCGGCGCCTGAAGGTGTGTGTGCGCATGCGCAGGCGGAGTGAACCTGGCGTTGCCCAGGTGTCCAGGCTACTATCAGCAGTCGGTGCTCTCCCTGACCAGTAATCCCCGACAAGGAATCGCGCACCAGTCTTTTGTCCTCAGTTTCAGTCCACTCCCAGCTTTTGCACTATCTGTAAGCACGCCACCAGGCTGCCAGGTGGCACCTCGCTCCTGAGTTTTATCTGAGATGTGGCTGTATTTCCCGACGCCTCACTTCCGAGGGACTGAGACTTTGACCTGCTTAGATCCTCTGGGGGAGGGTCTCAACGAGCAGTGGCCGGGTGCGGGCTGCTCCCAGGAATGCTAGCAAGACCTTGCTGCTGCCAATGTCCAGAGACTGCTGGGTGCCAGCCTGCCCCAGAAGAATTTCACGTGATTGTGTAGCAGCAACGTTTCCAGCATTGTGGAAAATCTCACGTGGCCTGACGACCTCCAGGACCCACTCTTCTGGGAATTCGCTCTTGCCACCAGAGCACCACAGGTATTTGACCTGCAGAGTTTGAGCCTCGGTGCTCCCTCTGTTTATAGTGTCTTAATGGAATTTAGAGCCTCTCCTTTCTCCCTTTTTATTTAGTTCAGTCCCTGCGGCTGCTTCCACCTTTTTTTTTTTTCACTTTGTCTCCAGCTGCTTTTTGAGGGTGCTTTTCCCGTACTCTCCCCCATCCACGTCTCTGGCCTCTCTCCACAAGCAAAAACAGCTCCTTGCCCTCCGCGTCTCCTCTCTCCCGCAGTTCACCTCTCCGCGCCGCATACCCGCCGAGTTCTGTGGTTCATGTTGTGCAGATTGTTGTGTTAATCCTCAAATCAGTTTTCTAGGTGTGCAGGATGGTTTGGTGTTGATCTGGCTGTATTTCATGTACGTGAGACAGAAAAAAGACTTCCTTGCTGTTCGGCCACCTTAGCTCCTCTCTGAACTTTTCTGAGGTTTTAAAGTTCGAGTTGAAGTGTGGCTGGGGTCAAAACCAGGCTTTGAGGAGCCAGGCGTTTAGACATGGCAAGCTGGTAGAGGGATTTGAAGCAAGGGAATGGAATTTCAAGAAGAGGAGGGCTAGCAACAGGGACAAATGCAACAAAGAGGTCATTGAGATAGGACTGAAGGGTGTCTTAGTTGGGAAAGGAGGTCCCTGGCCCCTGGATGGGAACCATGCAGTGGGGGCTAGCAGTGGACACCAGACTGGAGTAGGAGGAGGTGGGAGGGGGGTGGAGACATGTGTTTGCAGCCCTGACCAATGCTGCAGAGAGGGCCAACAGGTGAGGCGGTTTAAGTCAGGGAGCTCACTACTCCTCCATGACCATAAAAGGATGTAGCTCTTTTCGTTCCCTAAGACTCGAAGGCATTCATTTCGGATTTCAGGATTCACTCATGGGGAATGAGATGGTGAACTGGTGAGGAAGCATCGCCTTGCTCTGTGGAGGTGGACTAGATTCACTTGGGAAGTGCTGGAAAAATCCTTGGGAGTATCAGGAGACTATAAGTGCCTCAGTTTCTGGAGGATGTTGGATTTGTGGCCTCAGAGATGGTAACTTAAAGATGGAAATACCTCTGTTCCCTTAATTTAATGCACACCAGAGTTGGTGGCTGAGAGTTTGCAAGAGACTGGTCTGTCGGCCAGGCCCTCAGAGGACAGCTTTAGGAGGGTGGTGTCAGTCAACAGTTTATCTTCTTTTCTCTCCCCACTCAAACATGTTATATGCGTTTTCCTTCCTGTCGCCCTTTCTAAGCCTCTCTTTCCTGCTTCCTTTCTTTCTCTTCTTCCTGACACCCTCTCCTGTCGTTCCTTTATATCTCCTTTCTGGATTTTCCACTTTCACACCATTCCTGCTGTTCAAGCCTCTGCTTCAAACGTTTTACCACATTCCATCTGACAGTGAGAGGTAAGCAGACTTCATGAGGCCAATTTATGGCATCACAAAAGGCCCCCCTCTTTTGGGGGAGCACCTTCCCTGTTATGGCAGAGAGACTCCTGCCCTTTGACATACAGTTCCTGTCTCCTCCTGGGCAGAGTTGGAGGGGAACCAACTTCCTCACCACCTCCAGAGTCCCACACAAAGCCTGAGCAGGGGGAGCAAGGCTGAGGCATTGGTACAGCCAAGAGGCTAATGTCAGAGCTGGGAGGCTGGTTATACACAGGGAACTGACCAAATGAGTAAATATATCAAAGACACTGGGATCCAGGTTACTTCCTGTCAGAGAAGAGAATTACAAACATGAGAAGGGAAAATAAACCCGGTGGTGTTAGATCAGAACTGGAGGTATAAACGTATGAACACGCATTTCACTATTTATGGATAATATAGGAAATATGGATGTAAATGTGTGCATGTGCACACCTGTGCACACATACGTTCCCTAACCCCTGGGTCCACTGACAGGGTCATATGCAACCCCTCCATATGACAGGTGCATAGAGTGCACCATGACCCCAAATCTTACCTTCTAATTACCGTTCTCCACTAAAAGGAATCAAGCCGCTTTGATAGAAATGGCTGAAGCCAGAACTCGGACAGGGAAGGCACAGGATGAGCTTGGGACATCTACTGGTATTGGTGAGCCAGGAAATAGTGAAAAAAAAAATTAAACACAGAAGCTGGCATGCATAGGGTCCCACTGACCAAATTAGGGACAATTTGAGCATAAAAACAAAGATTGTAACAGATTAGAACCTGTTGGATACAACAGGGAATCCTGAGCCCATCCTCATGTAAATAAGTAAATGAATACATCGAAAGCACATGGTTGCAAGGCATCTCCCCACCAAATACTTACTAACTGCACAGTGAGAAAGAGTAACTTAACAGTGGAGATGCCAGGCAGAAACCACCTGAATTACCTGAATTAAGGGAGCAAAGGGAAGATAACATCGTTGGTAACTAGAAAAATGGAAATCCTGCACGTCCCAAAGGGATTCATTGAGGAGAGCACAGCCTCACTTGGTGATGTTCCTGCCAAAGGTGCATGAAGATCGAACCACCCAACCTGAGGACACTCTGCAAAATAACTGGCGCATAGTCTTCAATTGTGTCAAAGTCGTGGAAATCAAATAAAGACTGAGGAGCTATTTCAGACTGTAGGAGACTAAAAACAGAACAATTAAATGCAATGTATGATTTTGAACTGGATCTTTTTATTATGAAGACATAGCTAGAACGATGATGCTCTCATTGGCATTACTTTTCTTATTTTGGTGGTTGTATTGTCACGTAGGAGAATGTCCTTGCTTATAGAGGATAATGGAGCACTGGGTTGGTAATTTGCTCTCAGACAAATCTGGCTAAAACTCCTTTGGAGTGTACTTGCAACTTTTGTTTCAAAATTAAAAACATTTTAAAAAATAAATAAAATGGCACAACCATGTTGGGGAAAAAAAAAGATAATAAGGTGAACACAAAATTCCCATGAGTTGAGAAAGAAAACATGAAAAATTTTGTATGTATCAGGGTTGTGCAGGGCTGTGCCTCAACATCTCTCGAGTTCCCTGTGCTCTCTCCTCAGCTCTCAGGGGTCTTTTGACAGAAAAATCGAGACATACTGTGGACAGTCATTGGAGAGCTGAAGTGTTAGGCAATGGCAAGTGCCATGATTCTTCTTCCCAAGTCACAGGTCTTGCCAGAGGACTTGAGCCCAGCGACTTGAGCTGTAGCTGCTGCTTCAGGGGAAATGGAAGAAACCTGACAGTGTGTTGGGTATCACTAGAAGTGCTGAGTTAGTAGTAGGGCAACTTGTGGCTTGCATCTCTTTTTCCATCTGAGGGGCTGAACTTGGACGTGAAAGGAGCCCCTGGAATATTTGTGCTATTCCAAGACATTTTGTCCTTCAGAATTAGAGCAGTGGGCTGGGTGGGAAGCGTGAAGTACATAAGAACATTTAAGAAGGGACCTAACTGAGAACATTTATTACAAGTTTGTAGTCTTCCAGAGTCACTTTCATGGAATCATGCTTTGCTGTGCTGTCCTTGGCTTTCATTACGGGGCTCTACCTAAAACAGCCTTGGGAAAGTCAGTATTGGCAGAGGAATATGGTGGGTACTGCCCAGTGTCTCCTGCAGGGGGCTCTATACAAATTAATAAATACTATCTTTTTTCAGAGGATCTGGTAGGCTTTGCTACCTTTGACAAGAGTAGGTGTGTGTACTTTTCTCCCCTTTCACCTTGACTGCTAGGAAACTCAAAATTATTGAGGTTCACCTATAGAGATAGTGGAGGACTTTTGGCTTGCAGAGTTACATTCTGTGCTCTCCTTCTCTCTTCACTGTAAGGAGCCCTGATTTTTAAATGTGTTTTGTTGTTTTTCCTATACGTTGATTCAAACTATTCTAAATTAAAATTTTATAAATAAGCCAAATAAAGAGATAGAAGGATCATTGGAAGAGGAAAAGTTGAGAGAAACAATATCTTCTTTGTAAGACAGAATTAAACATGAGGAAGGAAATTATACAGCAAGAATGAAAGAAGTTCCTTCAGTATTTCCTTTATTATTTTATTATTTTTATTTTTTCTTTTATACTTTATGTCAAGTTAGTTTCCATATAACACTCAGTGCTCATCCCAACAAGTGCCCTCCTCCATGCCCATCACCCTGCTTCCCCTCTCCTCCACCAGCCCTCAGTTTGTTCTTAGTATTCAAGAGTTTCTCATGGTTTGTCTCCATCCCTCTCTCCAACTATTTTCCCCTCCCCTCTCCCATGATCCTCTATTAAATTTCTCCTGTTCCACTTATAAGTGAAAACATATGGTATCTGTCCTTCTCTGCCTGATTTATTTCACTCAGCATAACACCCTTGAGTTCCATCTACATTGCTTCAAATGGCCAGATTTTATTCTTTCTCATTGCATGTAGTATTCCATTGTATAAAAATACCACATCTTCCATTGTTAATTTTTTGAGGAATCTCCATACTGTTTTCCATAGGGGTTGCACCAGTTTACATTCCCACCAACAGTGTAGGAGGGTGCCTGTTTCTCCACATCCTCACCAGCTAGAAGAGTTCTCTGATTTGCTCATTTTAGCCA
>NW_027529525.1:2530756-2650677 GCF_008692635.1 Crocuta crocuta | reverse complement strand
CTGGCGTGAGGTGGTATCTGAGTGTGGTTTTGATTTGTATTTCCTTGATGATGAGGGACGCTGTGCATCGTTTCATGTGTCTGTTGGCCATCTGGATGTCCTCTTTGGAGAAGTGTCTGTTCATGTCTTCTGTCCATTTCTTCACTGGATTACTTATTTTTTGGGTGTGAAGTTTGGTGAGTTTCTTGTTGATTTTGGATATTAGTTCTTTGTCCGATATGTCATTTGCATATCTTTTCCCATTCCATTGGTTGCCTGTTAGTTTTGCTGATTGTTTCCTTTGCTGTGTAGAAGCTTTTTATCTTGATGAGGTCCCAATACTTCATTTTTGCTCTTGATTCCCTTTTCTTTCAAGATGTGATGAGTAAGAAATTACTGCGGTTGAGGTCAAGGAAGTTGTTTCTCGCTTTCTCCTCTAGGGTTTTGATGGTTTCCTGTCTACCTTCAGGTCCTTCATCCATTTTGAGTTTATTTTTGTGTATGGTGTAAGAAAGTGGTCTAGTGTCATTCTTTTGCACGTTGCTATCCAGTTCTCCCAACACCATCTTTTAAAGAAGCTTTTTTCCATTGGATAGTCTTTCCTGCTTTGTCAAGATTAATTGGCCATACATTTGTGGGTCCAATTCTGGGTCTTCTATTCCATTGGTCTATGTGTCTGTTTTTGTGTCAATACCATACTGTCTTGATGATTACAGCTTTGTAATAAAGGTTAAAGTCTGGGATGGTGATACATCCTGTTTTGGTTTTCTTCTTCAATATTACTTTGGGTATTCAGGGTCTTTTGTGCTTCCATACACATTTTAGGATAGTTTGTTCTAGTTTTGAGAAGAATGCTGGTGCAATTTTAATTGGGATTGCATTGAATATGCAGATTGCTTTGGGTAGTAATGACATTTTAACAATATTTATTCTTCCGAGCCATGAGCATGGAATGTTTTTCCATTTCTTTATATCTTCTTCTATTTCCTTCATAAGTTTTCTATAGTTTTCATCATACAGATCTCTTGTATCCTTGGTTAGGTTTATTCCTAGGAATTTTATGTTTTTCTGTGCAACTGTGAATGGGATCAGTTTCTTGATTTCGCTTTCTGTTGTTTCATTATTGGTGTATAAAAATGCAACCAATTTCTGTACATTGATTTTGAACCCTGCAACTTTGCTGAATTCATGTATCAGTTCTAGTAGGCTTCTGGTGGAGTCTGTTGGGTTTTCCATGTAGAGTATCATGTCATCTGCGAAAAGTGAAAGTTTGACTTCATCTTTGCCAATTCTGAGGCCTTTTATTTCTTTTTGTTGTCTGATGGCTGATGCTGGGACTTCCAGCACTAAGTTAAACAACAGTGGTGAGAGTGGACATCCCTGTCGTGTTCCTGATCTCAGGGGGAAAGCTCTCAGTATTTCCCCACTGAGGATGATGTTAGCCAAGGGCTTCTCATAGATGGCTTTGATGATGTTTAATTAAGTTCCTCCTATCTTGACTTCCTTGAGGGTCTTTATTAAGAAAGGATGCTGTATTTTGTCAAATGATTTTTCTGCATCTATCGACAGGATCATATATTTTCTATCTTTTCTTTTGTTAATGTGATGTATCACAGTGATTGATTTGCGAATATTGAACCAGCCCTGTGACCCAGGAATGAATCCCACTTGATCATGGTGGATAATTCTTTTTGTATGCTGTTGAATTTGATTTGCAAGTATCTTGTTGAGGATATTTGCATCCATATTCATCAAGGATATTAGCCTGGCTTTGTAGAATGAGTCCAGAAGTTTTCCTTCCATTTCTATTTTTTGGAATAGCTTGATAAGAATGGGTATTAACTCTGGTTTAAATGTATGGTAGAGGGGCGCCTGGTTAAGCGACCGACTTCGGCTCAGGTCATGATCACACAGTTCGTGTGTTCAAGCCCCATGTCAGGCTCTGTGTTGACAGCTAGCTCAGAGCCTGGAGCCTGCTTCAGATTCTGTGTCTCCCCCTCTCTCTGACCCTCCTCTGCTCACACTGTCTCTCTCTCTCTCTCTCTCTCAGAAATAAATAAAACACATTTTTTTAAATTAAAAAAAAGTCTTGTAGAATTCTCCAGGGAAGTCATCTGGCCCAGGGCTCTTATTTGTGGGGAGATTTTTGATAATGGATTCTATTTCTTCACTAGTTATGGGTCTGTTCAGATTTTCTGTCTCTTCCTATTTGACTTTTGGTAGTGAGTGTGTGTTTAGGAATTTGTCCATTTCTTCTAGGTTGTCCAATTTGTTGGCATATAAGTTTTCATAGTATTCCTTGATAATTGCATGTGTTTTTAAGGGATTGGTTGTAATAAATCCATTTTCATTCATGATTTTGTATATTTGGGTGCTCTTCTTCTTTTTTTTTTTTTTTTTTGAGAAGCCTGGCTAGAGGTATATCAATTTTGTTTATTTTTTCAAAAAAGCCAATTCTTGGTTTCATTGATCTGTTCAGCTGTGTTTTTGGATTCTATATTGTTTATTTCTGCCCTGATCTTTATTATTTCTCTTCTCGTGCTGGGTTGGGGTGCTCTTGCTGCTCTGCTTCTAGTTCCTTTAGGTGCACTGTTAGATTTTGTACTTGCACTTTTTCTAGTTTCTTGAAATAGGCCTGGAGTGCAATGTACATTCCTTTTAGGACTGCCTTTGCTGCATCCCAAAGAGTTTGGATTGTTGTATTTTCATTTTCATTTGTTTCCATATATATTTTTAATTTCTTCTCTAATTGCCTGATTGGCCCATTCATTCTTTAGTAGGGTGTTCTTTAACCTCCACATTTTTGGAAGTTTTCCAGATTTCCTCCTGTGATTGATTTCAAGTTTCATAGCATTGTGATCTGAAAGTGTGCATGGTATGATCTCAATTCTTTTATATTTATTGAGGGCTGCTTTATGTCCCAGTACGTGATCTATCTTGGGGAATGTGCCATACACACTTGAGAAGAAAGTGAATTCCATGGCCTCAGGATGTAGAGTTGTAAATATATCTTTCAAATCCATCTGGTCCAATGTGTCATTCAAGTCTGTTGTTTCTTTAGTGATTTTCTGTCTAGTTGATCTATCCATTGCTGTATGTGGAGTATTAAAGTCCCATGGTATTAGCATATTCTTATTAATAAGATTGTTTCTGTTTGTGATTGTTTTATATACTTAGGTGCTCCCATATTCGGTGCGTAGACATTTATAATTGTTAGCTTTTCTTCATGGATAGACCCTGTAATTATTACATAATGCCCTTCTTCATCCCTTGTTACTGTCTTTAAAGTCCAGTTTGTCTGATATAAGTATGGCTACCCCAGCTTCCTTTTCACTTCCAGTGGCATGATAGATATTCCTCCATCCCCTCACTTTCAATCTGAAGGTGTCCTCAGGTCTAAAATGAGTCTCTAGTGGACAGCAAATAGATGGATTTTGTTTATCAATTCCGCTACCCTTTGTCTTTTGATTGGGGCATTTAGTCCATTTACATTCAGTGTTATTATTGAAAAATATGGGTGTAGAGTCATTGTGTCCTTTGTGGGATTCATGCTTGTGGTGGTGTCTCTGGTATCTTGCATTCCTTGTAACATTTCCCTCAGAGAGTCCCCCTCAGGATTTCTTGTAGGGCTGGTTTAGTGGTGACAGATTCATTCAATTTTTGTTTATTTGAAAAGACTTTTATCTCTCCTTCTATTCTGAGTGACAGGCTTGCTGGATAGAGGATTCTTGGCTGCATATTTTTTCTGTTCATCACATTGAAGATATCCTGCCATTCCTTTCTGGTCTGCCAAGTTTCAGTAGATAGGTCTGCAACTATTCTGATAGGTTTCCCTTTGTATGTTAAGGTCCCTTTATCCCTAGCTGCTTTCATTATTCTCTCTTTGTCCTTATATTTTGCCAGTTTCACTATGATATGTCATGAAGAAGATCGATTCAAGTTACATCTGACGGGAGTTCTCTGTGCCTCTTGGATTTCAGTGTCTGTTTCCTTCCCCAGATTGGGGAAGTTCTCTGCTATAATTTGTTCAGGGACTCCTTCAGTGCCTTTCCCTTTCTCTTCCTCTTCTGGGATTCCTATGATATGGATATTATTCTGTTTGATTGTATCGTTGACCTCTCAAACTCTCCTTTCATGTTCCTACATCAGTTCATCTCTCTTTTTCTCAGTTTCCTCTTTTTCTATAATTGTGTCTTCTCAATCACTTATTCTCCTTTCTGCCTCTTCAATCTGTGCATTAGACGCCTTCATTTTATTATGCATCTCATTTATAGCTATTTTTAATTCATCACAACTATTTATAAGCTCCATGGTCTTTGTAGCAATAGTTTTTCTGATGTCTTCCGTGACTTTTTCAAGCCCAGTGATGAATTTTATGCCAGTGTTCTAAGTTTTTGTTCAATTATGTTGCTTATATCTGTTTTGAGCAGTTCTTTAGCTGTCATTTTTTCCTGGAATTTCTTTGGAGGAGAGTTCTTCCGTTTTGTATTTTGATTAGCTTTCTATCTCTTGTTAATTTTAAAAGCTTTTGATGCACTCTGCCATTTAGGTGCTGCTGTATTAAAGAGAGCGGGGTGCCTGGGTGGCTCATTCAGTTAAGCGTCTGACTTCAGCTCAGGTCATGATCTCACAGTTTGTGGGTTTGAGCCCCACGTCGGGCTCTATGCTGACAGCTAGCTCAGAGCCTGGAGCCTGTTTCGGATTCTGTGTCTCCCTCTCTCTCTGACCCTCCCCGGTTCTCTCTCTCTCAGAAATAAATAAAACATTAAAAAGAAAAAGAGAAGCCTCTTTGGCTGTCCAGGGCCTGTCCGTTCAGGAAGTTTTCTTTTAATGGTGTCTCTTGGTTTCTCTTGTTGAGACTTGGTTATTCTTTTCCCTACTGGTAGTGGTATGGGAAACATGGCTCTCCACCATGTTTCCTGGCTTGTTTCTTGAGGTAGCCCTGGAAAAGAAAACAGACAGACAACCACACAGGGAACATAGGTACACAAACGTACAGGCAAATTTACAAACCCGCAAACTGAAAGGGAAAAAGAAAAAGAAAAAAGGAAGGGACAAAAAACAAAAAGGAAAAAAAGAGGAAGGAGAGAAGAGCAATAATAAAAATAAAAATTCATAAAAAATTGAAAAAAAAGAAGAAAAACCCCAGAAGACAAAGGACAGTCTAAAGGCATAAAACCGGAATTCCCAGCTACAAATAAAGAGCCAGGTGTATGCAGTGCTGATGGAAGAGCATATACAAAGAGAGAAATGACAGGGTGGGGAGGAAACGAAGTTGGAAATGAAATATCCAGGCAGAGAGACTAAGAGGCTTGATTCAGAGGGAGAAATCGTAGACTATGTTTAGAGGCAAGGAGAAAGAAATGAAGATGTTACTCAGAGAAACTATATAGTCTGATTACTGCAGAGAGTGAGAGATAAAAAGGTAGTGGTGGAGGTGTAGAATGTACATCTAGAGAATGGATTAAATGTGACTGTTTAAGTAAACAAGAGTGCCGCAACCAGCAGAGTGAAGGGTTACAAATGAGAAAAAGGATAGTATATCTGAATAGAAAGAATTAGCTAGAATTAATCATGGCAGTGCATCCATGTTGGTCTTGCCTGGGGCTCACGTTAAAAAAAAACAAACAGCTCTCTAGATGGGATGGGCGTGGTTTGGTGTAGGCAAGTCTTAGCCTCCACTGTGTCCAACTGGCCACTCCCTGAGACCCCACTTTGGTGGTTTTGGGGAGAAAAATGGCATCGCCCCAGTCCCTTCTCAAACCAAGAGTAGCAAATTACTCCTTTGGGTCTTGATCTCCCTGTGCTGTGGAGGTAGCCAAGGTGGGCTGTGTTCTATGTCCGACACCTCACCTAGTTTCCAGGTCCCAGTCAGCTATTGATACCGCCCAAAACAGTCCCGCAGGTCGCTGCTTTCCTGTTGCTGGAGGTCCAAAAGGGTGGGTGGGGAGTGGCGCAGCCTCAGAACTGTCCGGGTCGAGTGGTGGCACAGCCTGTGATTTGTCGCCTCCGTGCTGCTGCGGGGGCTCAAGCCTGGAGAACGCAGCCTGAGGCCTGCAGTGTCGGCGCCGACAGGGATGGTGCTGGGAGCGCTGCAAAGCAGTTTTTCCTGGCGCCCTCTGGGACCAGGGGCACCTAGTTCAAAGTCAGCACCCCAGCTAGAACTAAAAACACTCTCCTTCCAAGCTGAGGGTTTTTCTTTTCTCCATGGACAGTTCTATGAGCAGTGTCAGCTGCTCTTTCTTTTCCCCTCAATTCACTGTGGCTGCCTGTGAGCTGGGCTCCCTCCCCTCCCTCCGGGTCTCTGGTCCAGGCCTGCTTTTATCTTCCCCAGTTTGCACTCAGTCACTTATGAGGTTGCCTTCCCAGTGTACTCTGTCTCTTTCTCTTCTCAAACTCCTGTGGCTCAGTGTCCTATGACTTCAGGCCTTCTCTGTTTGAGAGATGGGTGCAAGTGAAATGCACGGAGCTCCCTACTTCTCTGCCATCTTGCCTCCTTCTAAAATGAGTCTTTTGTAGACAGCTAATAGATGAATCTTGTTTTTTTATCCATTTTGATACCCTGTGTCTCTTGATTGGAGCATTTAGTCCATTTCCATTCGGTGTTATTATCGAAAAATATGGGTTTAGAGTCATTGTGTTCTATGTAGGATTCATGCTTGTGGCGGTGTCTCTGGTACCTTGTGTTCTTTGCAACATTTCCCTAATAGAGTGCCCTTAGGATTTCTTGTAGGGTGGTTTAGTGGCGATGAATTTTTTCAATTTTTGTTTATTTGGGAAACATTTATCTCCCCTTCTATTTTGAATGACAGACTTGCTGGATAGAGGATTCTTGACTGCATATTTTTTCTGTTCATCACATTATTTCCTGCCATTCCTTTCTGGCCTGCCAAGTTTCAGTAGATAGGTCTGCAACTATTCTGATAGGTTTCCCTTTTTATGTTAGGGCCCTTTTATCCCTCACTGCTTTCAGAATTCTCTCTTTGTCCTTATATTTTCTCGGTTTCATTATGATATATCGTGCAGAAGATCGATTCAAGTTACCTCTGAGGGGAGTTCTCTGTGCCTCTTGGATTTCAATATCTGTTTCCTTCCCCAGATGGGGGAAGTTCTCAGCTATACTTTGTTCAAGTACTCCTTCAGCCCATTTTTCTCTGTTGTTCTTTTGGAATTCCTATGATATGGATAGTGTTCTTTTTTATTGCATCACTTAGTTCTCGAATTCTCCTTTGGTGCTCCTGGATCAATTTATCTCTCTTTTTATTGGCTTCCTCTTTTTCTATAATTGTGTCTTCTAATTCACCTATTATCCTCTCTGCCTCTTCAATCCGTGCAGTGGCCACCTCCATTTTATTATGCATCTCATTTATAGCATTTTTTTTAATTCATCACAACTATTTTTAAGGTTCATAATCTTTGTAGCAATAGCTTCTCTGGTGTCTTCCATGCCTTTTTCAAGCCCAGTTATTAATTTTATGACTGTTGTTCTAAATTCTTGTTCAGTTATGTTGCTTATATCTGTTTTGAGCAGTTCTTTAGCTGTCATTTCTTCCTGGAATTTCTTTAGAGGAGAGTTCTTCCGTTTTGTCATTTTGGCTAGCTTTCTGTCTCTTGTAAGTTTTAAAAGCTTGTTATGTGCTCTGCACCTGCGAGTACTGCTGTATTAAAGGAGGCTCATTGACCAGGGCCTGTCCATTCAGGAAGTGTTTATTTAATGGTGTCTCTTGGTCTCTCTTGTTGAAACTGGTTATTTTAGTTCCCTATTTGTAGTGATTTTTGGGACTCTCCACCATATGTACCTTAGACTGTTTCTTGAGGTAGCCCTGGGAAGGAAAACAGACAAACAGGGAACAAAAGCATGCAAACACACAAACAAATCAAACAAAGAAGCCAAAGGAAAAGAAAAACCAAACAGAAACAAAAATAACAAAAGACAAAGGACAGTCTAAAAGCATAAATCCAGAAATCCCAGCTACAAATAAAGAGCAGGGTGGAGGCAGTGCTGTTGGAAGAGCATATACAAAGAGAAATGACAGGGGTGGGGAGAAAGCAAAATTGAACACTGATCAGGCAGAGAGACTAAAAGGCTTAATTCAGAGAGAGAGAAGAAGGAGAATATGGTAGTAGGCAAGGAGAAAGAAACGAAGATAATGTTACCCAGAGAAACTATGTAGTCAGGTTATTCTAGAGAGAGAGAGAGAAAGGAAGATAATGATGGAGGTGTAGAATATGCATCAAGAGAATGGATTAAATGTGACTGTTTCAGCAAACCAATAACCAGCTTGCCCAGTCCATCGGAGAGGAGAGATAAGAATGAGATAAGGGAAAATATATCTGAATAGCAAGAACTGATCTAGAGTTAATCACGGCAATGCATCAATGTTGGTCTTGCCCCATCCCTGTTAAAAAAAAAAAAAAAAGCTCTCCAGCTCGGATGGGCATGGTTTGGTGTAGGCAGTTCTGGCCTCCACTGTGGGTCCAGCAGGCCGCTCCCGGAGGCCCTGCCTTGGTGGTTTTGGGGAAAAAAATAGCCGTGCCCCAGTCCCTTCTTGAACCAAGCTTTGTGAATCACTCTTTTGGGTCTGATCTCCCTTTGCCACATGAGTAGCCAAGGTGGGTCGTGTTCTATATCCCAAACCCTGCCTCTTTTCCAGATCTTAGTCTGAGTGCTTTAATGATACCGCCTGAAGTCTAATCCTGCAGGCCGGGCTACTTCCTAGCTGGGGATNTAAAAAAAAAAAAAAAAGCTCTCCAGCTCGGATGGGCATGGTTTGGTGTAGGCAGTTCTGGCCTCCGCTGTGGGTCCAGCAGGCCGCTCCTGGAGGCCCTGCCTTGGTGGTTTTGGGGAAAAAGAAAGCCTTGCCCCAGTCCCTTCTTGAACCAAGCTTTGTGAATCACTCTTTTGGGTCTGATCTCCCTTTGCCACATGAGTAGCCAAGGTGGGTCGTGTTCTATATCCCAAACCCTGCCTCTTTTCCAGATCTTAGTCTGAGTGCTTTAATGATACCGCCTGAAGTCTAATCCTGCAGGCCGGGCTACTTCCTAGCTGGGGATCAAGTAGGGGGAGTAGGGGAGCAGTTCCTCCTGGTGTCTTCTGCGACTGGGACACCCAGCCCAAAGAAAGCACTGCAGGTAGGGGTAGCATCTCTCTCTGAACACCTTGCAGTTAGAGATGGGATGATAGGATCCCTCTCTATCCTGGGCTGAGGTTTTTCTCTTCTCCAGGGACAGTTCTATGAGCAGTTTTAGCCGCTCTTTCTCTTCTCATCTTTCCATGGAGGGGGCTCCCTACCCTTCATGCCTCTAGGTCCCAGCCCATTTTTATCTTTCCCAGTTTGCAATCATGCACCTATGAGGCTGTCTTCTTAGTGGACAATGTCTCTTTTCCTCCCAGACTCTTGCAGTTCAGTGTCCTTGGCTTCAGCCCTTCTTTGTTTGATAGATGAGGGTGGGCGGCAAGTACGGAGCTCCCTATTTCTCCGCCATCTTGCCTCCCTCCATCTTTCAAGTTCCTTCAGCATTTCTTAAGGAAGAAAATAAGACGCAAGAGGGCCAGGAACAATAGTCATGGTCTCCTGCATGTGTCAAAGCACAGTGTGTAACAAAGTGATACGATGGGATTCCTGCCTAGACCTCTAGAAGAAAGTAATGAATACAAGAGTTCTCAAGATATTGTGGCGGGGTGGGGTGCAGGTCAGAAAACCATGCGGGTGTTTGCAAATCCACAATTTGGCCTGTGCAGAACATCTGACAGAGGGTAAACAAAGTTAAAGCGATGCTATTTAAGAAGTATCCTACATCCTGCTTGATTAAAACAAGCCAAACCAAAGCTATACTTTGTCACACATTCCAATGTTTTCAGAGCAGGAGTGACAAAGAACATCAACTCTTAGGACATCTGCTCCAAGTCTCATTCTGGCATTATCAGACCTACCAAAGACTTCATTTGTCTGCCTGACAATTTCATCTCTCAGAAGGCACAGGGGCTGGTGACAGAAGCGGCTGCTTTGGAGTGAATTCTGATCAGTAAAAACAAAAGTGGTTGGTAATGTGGAAAAGACAAGAATATCAGGAGAGAGTGTTTATGTCATCTTGGCCCCTCCCAGAGCTCCCAAAGCTCTTAATTTAGGTCATGCTTTTGTTACTTCTCCTTGCTAGACTGTCATTCATATAGTTATATCTCCCCACGAGAATGTCCCTCGAGGACCAAGACCACATCATGTCTGTCATCTTTGTGTCTTCTGATGTCTGCTGTAGTATCTTTTAAGTACAAAAAATTACACTTGCTGAATTGGAATACAATAAACATGGAGACTGGCATAATTTCAGGATGATCTGACAATAATCTTTGCTAAATTTTTTTTGTCCTGATTATAAAATGTTTTTATGGTATAAAACTGGAAAACTTTGGAAAAGTATAATGGAAGAAAATATAAACTTCCCAATATCCTTTCACTCACAGCTAAGCATTTTGGAACACCTTCTCATCTTCTATACTTCTATTGCTTCCTACTTATGAACATACTGTAGCTACAGTTCGGTACCTAACACTTTCCACTCATCTGATACTGTGTTTTTCATGCTGTTAAAATGTCTTTGTTTAACAATGACTATATAATATTCCATTGCATGTCTTTATTATAATCATTGCAACAAAAAAGATAAAACAACATAGGGATTTTAATACGTTACAAGCTTTAAGAACTGTGGTGTGTCCAGGGTGCCTGGGTGGCTCAGTTGGTTAAGCATCTCACTTCAGCTCAGGTCATGATCTCGCAGTTCATGGGTTTGAGCCCTGCATCAGGCTCTGTGCTGTTGGTGCAGAGCCTGCCTTGGATCCTCTAATTCCCCCCAACCCCCTGCCCCTTGCTTCCTCTCTGTCTCTCAAAAACAAACGAGCAAACAAAAAAGAACCGTGGTGTGTCTGAGAAGTCCAGTGGAAACTGTTTCACCTGTAATAGGATAGGGGTGAGCTGGGGAGATAGGTGAGGCCCCAGGCTATTCTTGGGTTCTAGGCTTTGTCCTGAGTCACCTGTGGCATATCTAGAGGGTGAGCTGATGGCTCAGGGTGTGGAGCCAGAGCTGAAAGGGAACAGTTAAAGCTACATGGAATGTTCAACCCACAGAATCAAGCCAGTACTTCCCTACATTTGAAGAATGATGGATGTGTCTCATTTTAAAAAAAGATTTTATTTTACAAAGGGACATACTTTAAAAGACCGTTTTCTAGGGTTTATAGTTCTATGAATTTTAGTGCATATATTTGTGTAACCACCACAGTCAAAATGCGTAAGAGCTTAATCACTCTCCCAAAACTCTCTGTGCTGTCCCTTTATAATCACATCCTCCTGTCCCTCTTTAATTCCTGGCAATCACTGTCATGTCTGTCAATACACTTTTGTCTTTTCAAGCGTGGGGATGACTTACTTACTCTGCAGCATCTCAGCTGGCAGAACTAGGAGAGATAGGTAGGAATTACAAAGATGCAATTTTAGGGGGCGCCTAGGTGGCACAGTTGGTTAACTGTCCGAATTCAGCTCAGGGCATGATCTTGCTGTCTGTGGGTTTGAGCCCTGTGTTGGGCTCTGTGCTGACAGCTCACAGCCAGGAGCCTGCTTTGGATTCTCTCTCTCTCAATGCCTCTCCCCCATTTGTGCTGTGTCTGTCTCCCAAAAGTGAATACCCATTAAAAAAACAAAAATAAAGATGCAATTTGACTTTTTTTTTTTTTAATTTTTATGTTTTTATTTATTTCTAGGAGAGAGAGAGACAGTGTGAGCAGGGGAGGGTCAGAGAGAGAGGGAGTCACAGACTGAAACAGGCTCCAGGCTCTGAGCTGGCAGTCCGAACAGAGCCCGACGCGGGGCTCGAACCTGAACCGCGAGATCATGACCTGAGCGAAAGTCGGACGCTTAACCGACTAAGCCACCCAGGCGCCCCGCAATTTGACTTCTTTAAGGTAGTTTGAGATCTGTTCCAAAAGGATACGTGATGCCTGGCAAGGTGGGAAGTGCCCTGTCACTAAAGTATTCAAGCAGAGAAAGTGGATTTAGGGATACTAGTTGGTAGAAGTTACCTGCAGTTTTGTTTATGATCCATATCTTGTGTAAAATGAACAATGGAATAACCTAGACCAAATCTCAGCCTCTTGGAATCACGTTTAAAATGAAATGAACAATAGCATTAAAGTTTGTATTTAACCCAAAGCCACCTGTTTTCAATTCTGAGCAGCCCAGAGACCTGCCAGTGCTTTCTTGTGCCTCCAAGTCATGAGGTCTGGCAAGGCTTTTGGCTTTTCCTCCTCTGCCCCCAGCTTCCTTGATCCTTAATGTCGCATTTGTTACACCTCCGGGTCTGACCAATGATGCTCTTGATGAAGTGAGGGCTCTGCCACAGGCAGGTAGCAGTGGTTATCTGTGTGTCTGTCCTTAGAGTTACTCTCCGGGACCCCTGGCTGGCTCAGTTGGTTAAGTGTCTGACTTCGGCTCAGGTCATGATCTCGCAGTTCTTGGGTTGGAGCCCTGTGTTGGGCTCTGTGCTGGCAGCTCAGAGCCTGGAGCCTGCTTCCTAGTCTGTGTCTTCCTCTCTTTATGTTCCTCCCCCTGCTTGCAGTCTGTCTGTCTCTTTCTCAAAAGTAAAAATTAACACTAAAAAATTTTTTTAAACAATTACTCTCCAGTTCAGGACCCCATTACTCTCAGGGGCATGTGCTGATAGCTTCTGAATGCCCACCCCCAGTTGCCCTCCAAGGCGCTACAGTGTGTCTGTGCACGCAGGTCTCCCAAAGGACAGCTCACAGCTGAAGGTGAAGAACAACATAACCCTCCCTCTAGTGGCTCAAACTAAAACACTCTGGCTCTAGGAAGATTCAGAGCTAGACGCTCCGGAGCCACCTTGCAGGGGTGAAATTCCACTGCTTCTCAGTTTATCCCAAACAAAGGGATAGGCACAGAGCAGCGCCTCTCGGCTGTGCCAAAAGCTGCGTGCTGGGACCTGTGGGCACCCACCTCCCGGTGCTACTGACCGCTGCCTTCTGGCACTGGCACCGGTGGGGGGCCGTGTTCTGTGATGACGGAGGGGTGGTTGTCTCATCACGTTGCTATCTGAGGGAAGAAACGGCTCAGTTTTTCTTAACCCCTGAGCTGAGTTTCCTCCCTCCTCACCTGCTTGACATCTTCTGAACCTCTGTGTATAGGGGAGGGACTTTTACTCAAGGTAGCTAGAGCTTTTCCTTTTTCGCTGCTCAAGTGGAATGAAGGTATCGGTCAGATCTGAATGTTGTTTGAGCCCTGCTCAGGCTAGGAAGCACTGCCATTTCTACTAGCGAATTTTTAATGAAAACTTAATGAAACGCAAGAGGTGGAATTCAGGCTCCTGTGAATTTATCTAGTGTCCCTGGCCAACTTCATCCTAGCCAGTATACAGGGGGAGATATACGCATCCCAGGGAGCAACTGCCAGGCATCCGCCCTCCCTTCTTCCAACCCAAAAGTTCCACCTCAGAGGCTGGGCCCAGCACGTCTCAGACAAAGGTGAAATCCTGATTCCCACAGACGACCAGAGCAGACAGCTTTTAGCCAGGCACTGCCGTTCCCTATATGAGGGATGGCTCTTTCTGAAGCACCATCACTCTGGTGATGAAAGGATCCTCCTGAAAAAGTGTTTATCAGTTTCCTTTTTAAAAAAAATTAAATTTTTTTTTAATGTTTATTTTTGAGAGAGGAGGAGAGATGGAGTGTGAGCAAGGGAGGGGCAGAGAGAGAGGGAGACAAAACTTGAAGCAGACTTCAGCCTTCAAGCTGTCAGCGCCGAGCCCAACGTGGGGCTCAAACCCACAAACTGTGAGATCATGACCCCGGACGCTTAACCCATGAGCCACCTCAGTTTCCGTTTCAAGGCAGCCACTGGATGTCTCAGAACTCCAGTGATATAAACAAAAATAAGATGAACAAAACCTAAGATGCTTAGCAGCCCACGTAGCAGATCTTTCCTGCCTTTGGTCACCGGTCATGAGGGAGCACCCGGAGTGTAAGGCCGGGACAGAAAGGAGACAATGCCGCTTACAGTCTTAGCAGCCCGTGCTCATCTCGGGGAGGCCACACAGTCCTCCTGCCCTGACATCCTTTTAGTTCAAGAACTTAATTATCAAAGGACCATGTTTCCTTTTCTAAAAGAGACATTCAGTACCAGGGCTTTCTTGATCCTGGCAAGTTACCTGGTCTAAACCCTACTTATGTACTTCACACCCCACATGGCCCGCATAGCAGGGAGGTGTACAGAAATGGGGGGTGTGGGCTCTTATTGCCTACTTCTCTCACCACCATGACAGAGCCGTTAGGTAGCAGAAAAAGAATACTGTAGGATTACAGGAGGACCTTTAACCCGCCTTGGGCAAAGGATTTCCCACACGGAGTGTCTCCCATAAAGCACCTGAGTGTGGCAGAAGAGTTCTCTGCCCCGTGAATGCTGAACCAGACCTTCCTAAGCCAAATGAGATCACTGAAGGAGGCCCATAGTCATCAAGGCACTGATAAAATCACCCTGAAGTGCTTACCTGCTTGCTTGCTTAACGTAACAGGACAGTTTTAAATTCTGTTCTGGGTAATGACAAATAGCGCCATAGTCAAGGGGTAGCGGTAGGAAAGAGGGAGATGGGTCTGGTTCCCTGGCCTTTTAGAACAGACCAAAGGTGGACTTTGGCTGAGAAGAATGTGGTCAGCTGATGGCTCATGTCTCTGGTTCCCAAACATGGATTTAAATAACCAAAAAGAAGGAGGTGGCAAGGTTTTCCCACTTCTTTTCAAGGACATGTATTTTGGGTACACAGTGAATCTGAAGTAAGTTTCAACTCACTTTCAGACCAATCTACTGAGCTGAAGAAAGATCAGAAGTGAAATGCATGAAATCCTAATCTACATTGAACCCACTTAAAAAAAATTGACAGGAAAAATAAAATTTCAGATGTTTTTTATTCAAAGGTTTTCAAAAGAAATAAAACAGAAAAAGCTAACAATCTGATCAAATGTACAGTTCAAAAATGTCTTTTGGCGTTTAACAACAAGTCCTAGGAAAGAAAACTACAGAGTTATCTTGAACCGGACAAATAAGTTACCACTGGCAAGTTTGTGGCACTAGTAAAACAAAAATAAAAAATTAACTCTCTTGATCATATAGATATCTCTATGAAAATCTTTTTTTTTCAATCTGTACAAAAGGTCTTTCTTCATAAATTAATTTTTTTTTATAATTTAATGGCTGTCTACTATGTGATGTTTAACTGATTTTTTTTTTATTTTTATTTTTTTATGTACAGAGGTTATGTTTCCCAAATCTTACCCAGACGAGTATGGCACTTAGTTCAGACATATCTAGCAGCAGATTTCCCCTCCCCTCTAACCGAGCTATCAAATTTCTGTCTTAACTAATGCAAAAATATCAAGTAGTGAGAGACCCAGGTTTATAAATGTATCAGGTACAAGGAGGGCGCTGCGTTCAGTCTGGACTTTCACAAAGCAGTAATATTCCAGGGAGCATAGAACCAATAATACCACAACTTTAAAAAAAGGAAACAAAAACAAAAACAAAACACAGTTCTCTTAGGACTATGTAATTTTCACTAGAATCTACACTTCTCAGAGCAGCAAGGACTTTTGAAACTATGAAATGTCACTGACATCTATAATCAAATACAAGCATAAAATTTAAGAACTAAAAAATACTCGAAAGAAATAACTGCTCAGCCCTAGCTCCTGAGCTAGGAGGATTTGGTCTGTGGAAACAGGGAGGGCCAGCAACCTGTCCCAGCACAAAAGAAAATAGACTCTGAGGTAGATAACTGATCACACACCGTTGACCAGACAAGTACACAGTTTTGGAAGACAACTTAATTTACCGTTGCGTTTCAAACGTATGCAATCATCTTACTAAAAGAGCATTAAGAACAGTGAATTACCTTATATGTACTAAAGTAGAAATAACTGTATTTATGAATCAGGAATTTCATAGTTTCAAAATTGGTTTCTCTTTACACTTAACACTTGTAGTGATGATGTAAAGTGTGGCACTGCTTGGATCCAAATCTTCCTTCATGCTTTTTTGTTTGGGTGTGTCCATACATCAGTTAAAATTATAAAACCTAAATGCAAAGGTACAAAAAAGGCACATTCTCCTAACCGCAAACTGGTCCGGCAAAAATAAAGAGCACAGAAGATATGACGCTGAGACAAGGTGGAGCTACTGGTTACTGGCTCTTCGGTCTTTGGTGAAGTTACCTTTAAAAGTGCCAAGTAATTTTTATTTCTCAAATTTATGTAATAGAGAGAGCTAGTAGCCAATCGTTTTGCTTCTATTCATATCTCAGCTTAGGTTTGAAGATAAAATCCTTACTTTTAGCTTTTGCCATTTAGTTGCAATAGCAACGTTTTTCCGTTTGCCAGATCTCAGGCATAATTCTCATTCTNCTACCTACACTAAATCTAGAACATCGAGTTAGTTTTTTTTTTCCTGAAAAAAGGCAAAAAAGACTTTACATTGCATCATACAGCAGATATCCTAAATCAGTCAAACTATCAGAGGAAACTGTTGGCGTACAGCCTTACAAACAATTTACCCTATTAAAAGTTCCCCAGTCAGAAAATGTGTTTCACACAAAACATTTTTCCCTTCTTGCATTTCACTACCTTACACATTATGTGAAAAATCATTAAAAACACCTACTACATATTTAAAAAAGCCAAAATTTCAGCAACTTTTATTGACTACCTTTTAAAAGCCCTATGCTGCTGTTTTACAAGGCATAATAGACCAGCTCATTTGGTCAAAGCGTTCTACATCATTAGTTTGAACTAACTTTTACTGAAACAGCTACAGCATCAAAGGAGTTAAGGCAAATTGGAATTCATAGAAAAGGAGAAGACACTTCACACTACGTTGAAAAAAAAAAAAACGGAAAAGCTAAGAAGAGAGACGCGGAGGGCAACACTGAATACAGCGACACTCACACGGCAAGCACAGAACGCCATGGGGGAGGTCGGACTACTTAAACTTCAGAGCCCATTTCATACAGCTGAAGGAAACGCAAATTCAACACAAAATGGACAAAACCACAAAAATCCGGTCATGCACTTGGATAAGTCTTCATGGTCTTTGTGCATACCCAGAAAATTGAAGTTTTCTTTTTCTTTTTTCTTACTTTTTTTTTCCTTTTTTTTTTCTTTTTTTGCATCATAACATTTGATAAAAATCTTTCATTTTGTTTTTCTTTTTTGTTTTTTTTTTGTTTTTTTTTTTTGTTTTTTTTTACTAAAATAAACCTGTTCGGGGGAACAGCTACTAGATGAATTTAAGGGTTTTATGCACCTTATAGAACTTATAGCAAAAATAGTTTTAGTTGATTTCATTATAAATAACGTTTTCAAGAACCTGTGCAAAACTGTCAATAATTTCCTAAAGCACAATTGATCAGAAAAATCCATGATTGTTCAGCCTTCACACCCTTCTTCATGTAAGAACGCCCTTCTGTACATCTGGAAGAGAAAAAAAAGATAAATGCTTTTGTATAATACACCACAGAATTCTGTAACCTCCTTCTTGTTTTAAAGATACAGGTACAGGTATTTGAGAAAGGCAAGTGGTGTGTGTCAGTGGCAGTAGACCAGTAAGTACTGGAACTGAGGGTAGTTTCTATGCCTTGCCTTCACCTTTCAAACCTGGGACCTGCACCATACTTTCACCAGAACAAACAGTTAAGATCCAAGTGTCTTAAGCCCCACACAGCTGTTTTACTGCAATCTGCGTGATGAAGTAAAAAGTTTTCAGATTTGTGGTCCAGGTGAGAGCTGGGCATGCAATCCCCCAATCTAAAGATACTGACATTAAATTCATAGTCATGATATTGCTAATCTTATGATGCTAGATAAGGCAAGATCTTATATTTCCTTCAGTTTGTAAGCAGTAAAGCAATAAAAATTTGGATACATGTACTATAGGATGAATTTGATACCTGGTGTTCTGACAGGTTACAGATTTTCAGAGTGGGGAGGGGTAAAGAGGGTGAGAGAGTAACTATACATTTGACTTCAATATAAGGCACTATTTTTTTTGGGATAGAATCTGGAAATTCCACAAAAATCACTGATTGAAGACTTCAATAACACTGGATTCCTTGGCCGTGATTAAGGCAGTGTGACCAAATCTGAGCTATTCTAAGGATCACTATGATAAAAGAATCCTAGACTTTCCTTGATGTGAGCCCTCCAGTTACAAAGACGTTGCCTTCATACCTCACAGTTACTTATTAGGTTGAAAGGTATATGGTGAATGGTCATTAGACGTCTCGACAGCCACCTGCTGCTGACCAGTTGCTTCCTACAAGAAAACAGAACAGGTGACACATGAGCAATGGCATCCAAGCTCTGCTACTCATGTCTGAGCTCCACATCTTAAAAAGCAAGCACTCATTACAAGTGATTTTCTTCCTATTATGTAGGGTTTTCAAGGTTAATTATTTCTCTAAGGAGTTCACATGTCTGACAGAGCCAGAGAACCTCCCACCCCAACGTTTATGAGTTGTCTTTTCATATCAAGCTACAACCTGTCAAACAAATATCCTTGGGACCAGATGGGACTTGGGATTCAGTATTTTCAGATTTTAGAATCTGAAAACTGGCAGCTGTAGTGAGTATCCCAGAATATACCCAGTGGGGTCTAGGGCTACACCTCATAACCAAACACATGAACAGGTCTACACTGAAGGATATCATCAATATGCCCAGTAAGGAGGCTAAGATTCTTGTCTTGCATAAATTTGGGTTCGGTTTTGCCACAGGTCAGGTTTTTGCTTAAGTCGTTACCAAGAGAATTTTTACTTTAAGATTTTGTTGTGTGTTTCAGAATTGCAGATAAGAGCTGTGGGTTCTGGTAACTGTGGCCGTCAATAGGTACATAAATTTAAATTAATCAGAGGAAGACCGACCAAAGCAAGATTGCCCCAAATGATCCAAACACAGACCCTCAGGGTGTTTCTGCAACTGGAAAGTATGGGATCTGCCTAGTGGGTAGGATGGATTGGGTTAATGAATTTCCTTGGAATTTTAAGGGCACTTTGCAGAAAAATACTATGTTTTGTCCAATAGTAATTCAAGTGTCAGTCTTCTTCCATGATCATTATATCAGTATCTTCTATAAACAAGAACTAAGAGCTCTTTAGCTATACTAGCACTGTATGGTTTGTTCCTATCCCTATTATTCTAAAACATCTGAAATATCTTACTTACAATTGATTTCTTCTTGTAGTTATTATTATTGGCATAATCTTTGGTACTAGGGTTGCAAACTTGAGCTTTATCTTTTTTTAACGCTTTAATTTATTTTTGAGTCAGAGAGAGGCAGAGCATAAGCAGGGAAGGGGCAGAGAGAGGAGACACAGAATCTGAAGCAGGCCCCAGACTCTGAACTGTCAGCACAGAGCTCAACATGGGGTTCAAACTCACGAACCATGAGATCATGACCTGAGCCAAAGTAGGATGCTTAACCGACTGAGCCACCCAGGCACCCCTTCAGTTTTATCTTAATTTGCCTGTAAGTATCATTTTATAGGACACAAGATAGATTCCTGAAGGGCAGGAAATGTGCTACAGGCTTGGGAAAATATTTCTGGGAGTTTTGGGAGGTGTGGCCTGGATGTTGCTACATTAATCTGCATGCAAAGAATTATATTTCACAGTTGAAAATAATTCTAGCTATACATGCCCTCTGAACTCAATTCTTTACGGAAATATTTAACTTCTGATGGATTTTTCTTTGAGTCCTATCTAATTTACCCATTTATCTTTTTAAAAAATTTAATGTTTATTTTTGAGAGAGAGGGAGGGAGATAGAGTGTGAATTGGGGATGGGCAAGGAGGGATGGAGACACAGAATCTGAAGCAGGCTCCACGGTCTGAGCTGTCAGCACAGAGCCCAATGCAGGGCACAAACCCACAAATGGTGAGATCATGACCCAAGCTGAAGTCAGACGCTTAACCGACAGAACCTAATTTACCCATTTCTTTTTATTTTTAATTTTTTAAAATACTTTTTATGTATTTTTGAGACAGAGAGACAAAGCATGAGCGGGGTAGGGACAGAGAGAGAGGGAGACACAGAATCTGAAACAGGCTTCCAGGCTTTGAGCTGCCAGCACAGAACCCGATGCGGGGCTCGAACCCACAAACCGTGAGATCATGACCTGAGCTGAAGTCGGACACTTAGCTGACTGAGCCATCCAGGCGCCCCTGATTTACCCATTTCTAAAGCTACTCATTGCCAGAATGGCCACCAGATGGTCTGTACCAACCTCAACAGGAACCGCCGTTGTCTGCACATGTGTGTACTGTGGCAAATAAGCTCCTTGCATAGCTGATGTCGCAGGCATGTACTGAAAAGAAGAATATGGTCAGGATGGGAAATGATAAGCCATGCAAAATTATGAGTGCTTGGGAAATTTTGAGATGGGATGTCAAGTAGTTGAAAATCTCAAAGAAATTTAAATAAGCCACTCAGTTTAATTAGTAAGTATGTTGTATGGAAGGCAAAGGGAATGTTTTCTACTTTTTGAATTTGTCAAACTAAAATTCCCACCTTTCTTTGGATTTTGTAACAAAGAAATAGATGCGTGAAGATCACTAAGGCTTCTTATTCTCAATAATTCAATATCACTAATATGCTGTTTTAGAAGATGTCATCTCAAAGGACCTCGTTATTTTCCAGCAGCCCCCTGAACTAGTATCTATAATTATTTCCATAGGTGGAGACCTAAGGAATAAGTGGTCTGTTGGATTTGTATCAGGTCACTGCAGAATAGGAAAGGGACCCTTGCCTTCCTGATGCTGACAGTCATCCTTTTCCAGAGGCAGCAAAGCTCTCTTGCTGATGTCACTGGATGTGTGTGAACCTGGCTGAGCCTTCACAAGAAGCTGCTGCTGGTTTTGAATGTAAGCGGAAAAAAATATACCTCCCTTTGTTCTTTTCTGCCACCATCCATATGGTCTGAATTAAAAGCTTTTGGCCATCTTACTATCTAAATGCTGTGTTGATATATATCAACCCTGAAAGTTCATCTGGTACCAGCTCAACCTTAGTACCCAACTAAGTCTCCTGGACTTTGGAGAAGTCAGTCACTACTACGACTGTAATACAGTGCCTCCGAACTCCATAAAGGAAGAAGCGAGGAAAAATTCCCCGCCTTTCTCACCAAGTATCACTTCCATCTTTTGCTTCATGAGACCAGGTCTACAGTATGAATGAATGACACTAGTTATTAGGGCTGTATGTGGTCACGTGCGGTTGCCAGATTCTGGTAAAGGAGAGACACCTAAAGGACAGACGTTCAGTTCATCAATTAATCATGTGGAAGGCAATGTTGGGGAGTGGTGAGAGGGGCTTGGACATAACCTTTGATGTCACAGAGCCTATAATTGATGGAGAAGACACAGGCTGCATTAATTTACCCTCCTCCATTTGCTGAGACACATGATATTAATTTGCCACCTACTGTTCCGGTGCTGCCTAGTGACAGATGACTCATCTGCTGGGCCAGAGGGCTGATCATGGATGCAGGCTGTAGTGACATGGTGTGCTCCATGGAGGGAGTTAGCACGGCCCCCTGGGGAATCGGGAGACAAGAACAGTGTCAGATAAACTCAAGGAGGGAGTTAAGATTCTGTCATTCCTTTTTTGTTTTTTGGTTATTATTAATCTTTTTTTTTCTTACTAATAGTTTATTGTCAAGTTGGTTTCCATATAACACCCAGTGCTCATCCCCACAAGTGGCCTCCTCCATGCCCATCTCCCCCCTCCCCCCCACATCCATCAGTCCTCAGTTTGTTTCTCAGCATTCAAGAGTCTCTCATGGTTTGCTTCTCTCCCTTTCCCCCACCATTTCCCCCCCTTCTTCTCCCCCATGGTCCTCAGTTAAGTTCCTCCTAATCCTCCTACACGTGCAAACATATGATATTTGTCCTTCTCTGCCTAAGATTCTGTCATTCCTTTAGCAAACGAAATGCCTTAGTTTGTTGACATGTGAAGCAAAAATAACCTCCTCTCAAACTTGCCAATGGTTTCATAAACAATTTCCTGAAAATCTTCTAGCTAATGCTTCCTAAAACTTTCTTAAGAGCATTCATTTCACTGAAATCACTGCATTGAACAGCTTCCCCTTTCCTTTCGCGCAAGTGTCAAGCAAGCCAGTCCAGCAGGAGGAGCTGTGGTAGGAAATGCAAATTATTTTTGGTTAGCTAAGGCTACAAAAATCTTTCCTTAATTAAAAAAATAAATAAATGACCGTTGGTGTTTTATGCAGCCACAAAACAATAGACATACTGAGTATTTATAAATACAGTGTCTTGTGTGCAAGTGTTCTGTACAGATAGTCATTTGATTCAACATCAGGCTGTTAGGATCAAGGTCACATTCTTCATTCACTCTGTTTCTCAGAACTTTCAACTACAATTTGGTGCCAAGGGAGAGCAGCAGATCCAGATATGATTAATACTCCAATTTCAGATTCTTTGCTTTCATTTGAAAAAATATTCTGGGCATTAAGAATAAAATTAAATATGATTAAAATGGGGCAGGGGTTGGGGGACAAAAAAGAAATCTCACCCATAGCCCAGCCTCTCCCTAATGCATGGCTGTTATGGCTGTTAGCACTGTCAGGGTACCATCGCCCAGGGTCTAGCCTTCACGCTGGTACTGTTGCAATAAGGCTACATAAACAATTTCATATCCTGGGTTTTTGCTTTGAACTTAACATACTATTATAAATATTTACCTAATTTAGTGCACGGCCATCATTATCATTTTTAAAGATCGCATAATGATACATTGATTGTCAAAACCAAAATATAATTAATTCCATTTCTGAATTTTCTCTAATTTATCCTATGTAATATTCTATGAATTATATCATTCCTCTCACTTGTGCAATCACCCAATTACCTGAGAATGCAGTTATTTCGGACACATTTACCAATATTAATGTTACGGTTTTGGTATTATTACAACTGATCTTCAATATGCTGTTGTTTACTGACAATTAGAGCACAAATAAGGGCATAGACTGGTGTGCAGGCACTTGAATTCTGGTTGCAGTCTAAACAAGGTGGGGAAAGGCAGATAGGAACTTTCTGCACACACTACCACTGTCTCCTCAAAGATGTTAAACTGAGATGTGTGTAGGCTTTGTCTCTAAAAGTTGCCTAAAAAAGATATAAGACATGTGTCAGAAACTGTTGTTGATGCATGGCATAGAAAATTTCTTTTAAAATTTTTAGTGTGCATCATCAAAAAGTATGTGGGAACATGGAAATGATTCAGAAGCCCAGAATATGCTGAAGATATTTCCTGCCCCTTTTTCTCATTCATCTGTAAGGAGCTACTGTCCAGGACTGTGCATACAGAGACAAATATGTGTGCATTTTTATACAGACACACACGTGTCATCTGAGAGCTTGTCTCCTGTTATCAATGAAACGTTTTATCTATGTCTTCACAGTCATCTCAGCCACTTCCTATTTAGAACATGTCCTTGGATTTTTGTTTCATACACATGGTGTTATAGTGCATGGTATCCTCTTCAGGAGCTGTCCTGAGAGAAATTCCTATCTCATACCTCATCTTACAGCCAACAATGGTTTGCTTTTCCTAAACAACTGATCTGTTATTATAAGTATCATGAATTGTTCTGCTTATTAGAAATCCCATTTTTGCCTTAGTGACTAAAAGCAGAGGGCCAGATTTGTGGCCTTCTCGTGACAAGCATATAGGTCACTGTGTTTTTTGGTGATTCTGTTCTCCACTTTCATTTTTTGCCTTTTATTTATTTTTAAAAAAATGTTTATTTACTTTGGGGGAGGGAGGAACAGAGAGAGAGAGAGAGAGAGAGAGAATCCCAAGCAGACGCCATGAAACATCTGTCACTGCAGAGCCCAATGTGGGGCTCAATCTCACAAAGTGTGAGATCATGACCTGAAGTAAAATCAATAGTCAGACATTAACCCACTGAGCTACCCAGGTACCCCTATTTATCAACCTTTAAAAATGCATGTTTTAATGCAACAAACTGGATTTTATGTATGTTTGAAAAACATATATACATTTAGTATAACTCAATTAAAAAATGTAATATGTACATTAAGTATAACAAATCCTCATGCTACTAAAGACCTCACATTTACCAAAGAAAGCGTTACTGTTTTAGTGTTTATAATTTCCACAGAGGCTAAAGTAACAATGATAAAAATCTCTAGCTTAATTTGTAACACTTTATACCTTCATTGAACAGAATGCAATTAAAAAAAAAGTGAGCTGTTTCATCCCAACTACTGTTAAAAACAGCAATTTTAAAACTTTAAAATTTAAAAGTTCAACTGAGTCCTCTACAGAATGGGTATGAAGAAAGAAATGGTACCCTGCTTCAAATATGATACATTTTGAGCGATAGAAGTCAGGCAGTGAAGGACAGATACCATGTGTTTGCACATATAGGTGGATTAGGAGGAACATAACAGAGGACCATAGGGGAGGAAAAGGGGAAAAATAGTTGGGGGGCGGGGAGGGACGGAAACCATGAGAGACTCTTGAATACTGAGAACAAACTGAGGGCTTTTGGGGGTGGGGGAGAGGGGAAGGGGAGTGATGGGCATGGAGGAGAGCACTTGTTGGGATGAGCACTGGGTGTTATATGGAAACCAAGTTGACAAATTATTTAAGAAAAAAACAAAAACAAATATACATTTTAAGTTCTTACCATTGCAAATTTAATGTCAACTACCAATTTGTTTTAAGACAAGGGCGAGTGGACGTTTTATAATGAACTTGTATATTCTCACAGTCCATGGTTAACATTTCAAATCCCATACATCTTTGGCAAAAGGTTTTAACAAAGAGAATGGGTTTCTAAATGTTGCAAATCACAAGGCCACGAAGTCGAAAAACTTACGGGGTGCTGTAGGATATATGGTTGAGGTTGCATCCAAGAAGGACTTTGCACCTGGAAAAGGGAGGATTTTGAAAGAAACAATGATTTCCATTGGAATGCTATCACTTCTCTAGAGATCTTTTAATCATGTTAAAATCTACAGGAGGAAAATAAGGAAGCAATACTATCAATGATTAAAAAGATTAAGGCAGTTAGAGTTCCTGGCAAACTGGTCACTCTGAATAGGATGAAATGATTATTTAAAACCAAGTTCGACTTGCCCATTCAAGAAATATTAACTGAGTACCAGGCATCAAAGAGAAAAAGGCAAAGAAGATATGGGCCCCACCCTTAAGCAATTTATTGTCTAAGCAAGGAAATAAACAAGTAAACTCAAATCATTAAAGTGTTAAGACCTAGGCGCTTTAGGAAAACAGATGAATGAGAATTAATTCCAGCACATCTTATTACAAACTAATCCTTAAAGTATGTGCTTATTTAAAAAGAATAGTGAAATTTAATCCCTCTTTGATACCAGGACATTAGGTTTCAGAAATCTTGTCTGGTGGTCAACAGTTTCTAGTTAGTGTGGAAAGTAAAAATCTGAAAATCAGATTTATGAAATTAAACTCCAGTAACTAGATCTTGACATGTACAGTCAAAAGGGCACTTGCACAGTAGACCCTCTGGGTTGAAGAATAAGACATGAGAGTCAGGCTCCATGGCAGGAAAGAAAGCCTGTGCAGTCTGCCACTCCAGGGAAAAAAAATATCAGTCCATTTCTTGATGCCCAGAGCATTCCTGAAGCTACACAATTGTTAAAAAGTTTCAGTCTCTAATTCTTAGCAACAAACCCCTCCTGTATCTTATCCCCTATTGTTAACTTCAGAGGTTCTATAGAGAGGATATGGGGAAAAGTCATGGGGGGAAGAATGTATTGTGATTTACCTTGATAGCAGAGCCCCGATACTTGTTTTCTCTGGTTTCCTTTGCCACCTAAGGCAGACCAAAGTTAAGTGCTTCTGCCTTGTTAACATTTCATTTATCTGGACTGCAGCCTTTCCCCACTGGGGTACTACTGGTGGTTTCCTGCAGATGCCAATTTCTCAAATCCAATTGTGTAAGCATATGGTGATGTAATGGAGAAAGGCCCACTCCAACACGAGTGCGAGGCTGTCACTGAATAAATCGTGGGGAGGAGAGCAGCTCCCTGTAGCCCCCAGTTTGGGCAAGATGCTCTCATTTTTTGTATGCTTTCAGTGGTCCTAATAATCTAATAGTTTATAGCATCATGGGGTTAGGGAGCTGTAACATCTAATCCAATTTTCTTTCTGAAGCAGCAAATGAGCGGCTGTCAATTTCTATTCCTCAATTTTCCCTAACTATAAAATGGGAATAATAATCTATGTTCTTTGAATTCTTGACCATTGGTTCTCCCCTCCTTTGAGTCACGGATCCCTTTGAAAACCTGATGAAAGAAATAGAACTCTGTCCCCTTGCCCCCAACTAACTGCATACAAACAAGCAACATTTTGCAAATAATTTAAGGGAATCAGACTACTTGAAGCTCATCTGCTGACCCCACTGTGTCCCTGAATTTATGGGGTTTAGGACCTCAGTCTTACAGGTTATAACACTAAGTGTCTGGTAAATGGAATGAAATTCCACATTTATCTTAGGGAAACACAGAATGCCCAGAAGAAATAAGGCCTTTGAAATGAAATGCTGTTTTCACAGTCAGGTCTATCAAATCTGGTCTAATTTTTTTTTTTTTTTTATTCTATGAAACAATTCTGTGGCTGTAATGCTCACTGTCTTACAGTAAAGAGGGAAAAGGAGGTGATAGGGACATGCACTAATAGCTGCAATGGTTCTAGCAGCACAATTCAAATCAATATGTATAGTCATTTGCCCGAGAATAAGCTTACTTGTCCCTAGTTTGAATGATCTACATAAATGGCAGAGGTTTCCAAGTTCAGATATTTTAAAAAACTACCTTTCATTAGGGAATGGTTAATGAGGGAAAATGTACTAGAGCAGATCTCACTGAGGCTTCTAGAGTCAGGGAAAATAGAGAAATTTTAAGTCCCCAAAAAATGAAAGAGGCATGAATTCAGCAAATACCATGCCCAGCAGATTGAAGCACCAGCCCAAGTAACATTAAAAACCTAGACAGATAAAAGAAAAAATGAGCGACAACTCAGGAAAAGGCAGATAAAGACCTAAAAGCTGAGGGAAGCTATGAATTCTCCTTTAAAACTTCAGTTTCAGTGCACTTAACCACTTCTCTTTATTGTTAGAAGCTACTTTTATGTTTTCAGACAGAACCACCTTAAGGATATTGCTTATGTTGACCAATCCATTATTTTAAAAAGTATAATGAATGTACTCTCCTCGGCCGGCTAATCCTGCATATATATTAACGACGATGATGATAATCATAGGTAACATTTAGTGACCGCTCATGATATACCAGCTACTGTGCTGAGCTCTTTACATCAGTTAGTTCTTATACCAAGCCTAAAAGAAAGAAACTATTATTATCCCCATTTTAAAGATGAGGAAACTGAGGCTTATGGAAGTAAAATAACAATTATTAGATATTGTAGTTCCCTAACCCCAGAAATCAGGGCTACAACATCTAATTCAATTGTTTAAAAAAAAACAAACAAGAATACACAAAAGTTTAGCCACACAGGATCTCAATAGTCAACAAAAGAGAAAACTATATCCCCACGTGTCTGTATTTTACTGTTGTCATGTATCTGTCTGGACTGAGGCAGTAACCGTTAGAGGTATTCTGCTACAGGAGGAGAAGTGTACACACTTGAACACCACAGGGTTCATGGCGAATAGGAGCTAACCCTGCAATTAAACCAAATCACAGAACAAGGTACTTAAGGAGATCTCAGTTCTAAGTTGGGACTTTGTAAAGCCTCCTCAAAGTAGCCTATTTAAACAGGTTTTTTTTTTTCCCCCTTCAAATCTCATTGCATTGCTCATTTAGTGTTACCTGATGGAGACACATCTTTATTTATCAGCATGTTCACTTGCTCTTTTCTGAGTTCCTGCTGAGGAATAAACAAAGGCAATGGTGCACACCTATTCTGTATTTTACCTAAAGTCAATTCTTTTTAAGTTTAAACTTCTGGGACACGTGGTGTCCAACAGCAGAGCCCGCTGTGGAAGAAGTATCTGGGTTCATCCCAATTCTAAAGTGCTATGATTTCAAGGACAACTGATAACCGTTTTCCCTTGTTTTATATTCTCATACATAAAAGCAAATCGCTCTGCCAAATGAAAGCAGCTTATTCTAAATTGGGCATCCAAGCTGCATAACGTCTGAATTAAATTTCATTATAAATGTTCAAAATTTTAAGACACATAAAAACGCAGCAGTGATTCAAGGCCGGCAAGTTGTCATACTGTTGATGAATCCTAAAGGTACAAACCTGGTAGGCAGATACAGGAGATGCAATATAGGGTGTAAGAGAAGTTTGAGTGATCATTCGGTTTGTAGCAATACTGTATGGTGAAGGATAAAATCTAGAACAAACACAAAAGCCTTCATTAAGTCATCCTTTATAAAGAATAATTCTCGGAACAAATGTCTGATATTTTCCACCTTCACATTTTCCCTCAAGCCATTATGCATTTATCTTAATGACATACCCGTTCTGTATAGCAGCTGTGGTTGGGTCATAAGTAAGTGTCATTCCAGCCTATGGGAAAGAAAAAAAAAAAACAGTCACTCACCGCAAGGGCACAGTTTACAAATTCCATTTCTTAAGAGTCATGGCAACATAGAATAGAGAGAGTTCACTAGCTTTTGATAGAAATGGGAGTTTCCTTTAGGCAAACATCAACTCAATGTGAGCTCTACATCTGCACGGTCCCGTTTGGTAGTTAATAGTTGCACGCAGTTACTGAAACAGCGAGTCTGTCCAACACACTGGCTGTATCTCAGGTGCTCAAATAGCCGCATGTGGCTCGTGATTATCACTAGACAGTGAAGACTCTAAACATTTCTACTGGATGGCACTTCCTTAGGCATTCTTGAACCAGGATGTTAAGAAAAAAAATTCACTGCAAACAGATATGGAGAAATGGACGTCCAGTATTTTTACTAAGAAATTGTCTTTTTTTTTTTTAAAGAACATTACTCAAAAGAATTAGCCAAAAAACTCAACAACAAATATACTGTTTTAATAATGTTACTTAGGATAATTTCTGAGTAATTATAAATGTACACCTCAAAGAGACCATGATGTTAAAAAAATACAAAACAGTTCTATTTCTTCTAGCAATTTAAAGTGCTCTTTACTTGATATGCAGCTAACTGGGAAGCATTAACTGTACCCACCATCTATCTGTCCATCAGGAGAGTCATCACTCTCTTAGCACCATATCCACTGAGAACTGTTTTAATGGGACATCACTGCATTATAAAGCCTGAATCCTGGCACCTATTTCAGACTGTGGCATCCAAGTCAAGATGCCTCATGTGTCGCTATGCAAGTAGGCTCTCGTGATTACACACCCACACTGAAGTCTCAAGAAGGGACTTACAAGTCTCACCTCTCCTTCTCTATGCCATGGTCTTCCATTAGGGATGTATTTGTTTGGGTTCTGCCTCTTCTTCTGTCCTCCATCCGCAAACTTACACAATAAAGGTTCTGTAGGAGCTGAATGAATGGGGACAAAAAACATAAAATTATATGTGTGCATATGACAAAATGTAATTCAATTCTTTAAATTTTTTTTGAATGTTTATTTTTGAGACAGAAAGAGAAAGAGACAGAGTGTGAGCAGAGGAGGGGCAGAGAGAGAAGGAGACACAGAATCTGAAGCAGGCTCCAGGCTCTGAACTGTCAGCACAGAGCCCAATGTGGGGCTCAAACCCAGAAATGGTGAGATCATGACCTGAGTCAAAGTCAGATGGCTTAACCGACTGAGCCACCCAGGCGCTCCCAATCTACTCAGACCCTTATATGATTATCTACTGATGAAAAAGACAGTACAGAAAATACATTAGTTATTATTTTCAAACTACCACCACAGTGTGATGAACACATTTATTCTGAGGAAACAAAGGATTCTTGATTCACTTTTATCTCTCTTTATGTGCAGACCCACTTGTTTTCAATTCTGCTGATGAATCTCCAAATGTAAATAACATTGTATCACCCTCCCCCTGCCCCCAACTTAAAAATGCTTCCTTAGCATCCCATCATTCATTCTTTAGAGAGGCCTTCACTTTCCCAGGAGAAAACAAGTTCCCCTTTATACTGCTCATACTATAAATGTTTAAAAAAAATTATTTTTATTTTTATACCTAGCATTTATAACAACTTGGAAGTGTGGTGATTTGTTTGGTGTCTGTTTCCCCCTCTGGAATGTAAGCCTTGTGGGGAGTGGGGACACTTGTTTCTTCAACACTGTATCCCCACTGTACCCAGTGCCCAAGTACCTGGCATTTTGCAGGCGCACATGGCACCTTGGTTGAATCAATGAATGAATACAAACAGGTCTCGTTTGTTTATTTGTGGAGTACAGCCTTGAAGATCGCTATTGTAAGAAAGGCAAAAACACCTGCCCACGCGATTTAAAGCTTTTTTGTGTGCCTTTAACCATCTCTCTTGGGGTTGCTTTACTGTATATCCACATCATAGAATGGTCCAAAGATCAACTCAAGAAATGAACATAGAAAAGCAAAAGATTCAGGAACTATCATACAGAGATAAGTATTCATTAGCTAAAAAGAAAAAACGATGGGGGGAGGTGACAGCATAGCAGTCTACCCATGACTTTTCATTTTTTTTGCTTTTCCATAATGAAAATAGCAGTATATTCCTGAAAGTTGTGCATATTTCGATATGTTTCTAGTTAATGTAATAAAGGCAATCATACTTTCCTGTCTGGTTCTCACATTCTGTCCTTTGTCTACTGCAGAACTCTGATTACTACTTTCAAGTTCTGTTTCAAAGTTAAATAACCAGCAAGAGAAAAATATTACTTATGGAAAATTTACTCCTTTCTCCTTTGCCTCTTATTATCCTAATTCATCTCTTATTTTATATCACTATTACCCACCCACTAATGACAGGGTGGAAGCAATAGTGCCTCTCAACACTTCTCTGCCAAAAAAACAAAACGCAACAAAAAACCCAACTGTAATTCCTTCTCAGCCAGCGATCTAGGCTGTCATGTGTCACGCCTTCCTTCTCTCCCTGGTGTGAACCAGTCCAGAAGGACAGGCTGGAATGTGAGCTCACTTCTGAAAGGCAGCTGTACTAGAGGAACCAGAAGTTGAGAACAACACTGTGAAGTGTGTGGGGAGAATACCAGGGAGCCCTGGCCCCACCTCTGTTTACCTTCTGACTCCACCCCCAGCCTTCAGGCCTTCCTGAACAGGGAACTTCCATTTAAGGCAAATGGGTGTGAAGGAAGACAGACTGGGGCCAAATTCTAGACTGCAGATGAATTACTCTATCAAAAAAAAAAGTACTGACTATTGGAAATTTCTGTCTCCACCAACAATCTCAGGAGGTAAAGTAAATGGATACACAGGAGCAAGAAGGCTTTCTAATAGGTGATGATGTTTTTAATTCTATAACCAGGCCATTTGGCAACAGGTGGAAATGAGGGCCAGGAGAACACAGCTTTCAAGCAGAAGGAAGAGAGAAGGGCAAACCTTCCTGAAAGTTAGGATTTTCCTTCTGCCATGCCTGGGGGTGTCTCACCTTGAAGTTTAAGGACAGAGAACTCAGAGAGAAGCACGATCTCATTCTTCACAGATCTAAAAGTCCTTCTGGCATCAAAGGTTTTCTCCAATGATATTTTAGAACTTTACTCCCCACAATCTCGTAGGGCAAAAGAGAATAAAACTCTGCAGTGCCAGCACTCTGTGGGACATCACTTAGAGGAGACACTTTTATCTAGAGGAATTATAAAGACTGGCTCCTAGAAAGAAATTTAACAGTTTTCCAGAGGAGTTTAACTTCGCACATTGAGTAAAGCAAATGGGCCATTTTCCTTCATGAGCATCATTTCTTCCAGAGAAGACAAACAAGTTGGACACATTCTAGAAATTCACTCCAGGCTGCCTAAGTAGGCAGGTGTGAACAAAAGTATTGAGGCAGCTATCCCTGGGAACACCAAAGCTCTACATTTGCTCAAAGGCCAAGCATCCCTATCTGTCATAAGATGCTGCCAATATGTTTTCATTCTTTTAGACTATGCCCTGTCCAAAAAGCAATCTCATGCAACAATAAAGCCTGCGAAAAACATCTAATGATGAGGTAAACATCAGGCGAGCAATGATAGGTTTGCAAATTTATCATTCAAAATGAAACAATAGGATATAGCTGAATCTTTCAACAACAATTGATATTTTTCTCCCTCTAAATGCAAAAATAAGTAGTTAAAACAGTTTGACACTGGCAAGGATCCCATCTCCTAGAAAAACAAGTTTTTTTTATTTTAAAGAATTATAACCAGCAAAAATGACAGATTTTTTTTTTTTTACATAGTTGTTGGCTCCCTGTTTTAGGGAAATGGGAGTGTCCCAGGATTGCACGTGAGGCAAAATAAAATGCTAATAGCTTCTTTCCTCTGTTAAAAATTCTCTTTGGTCTATTTAGCAATTGAAACTTAGTACTAAGTGCCTACTATGTGCAAGGTATAGTGTTAAGAATGAGGAATACAATTGTGGATAAAATAGGGTCTTATCTCACAGAGCTTTGGCAATCTAATGGCAATGAGAGTGCACAGAATCTTATGAAAACCGATTTAGCCATTTATGGGACAGAGCATTGTTTTGAGAGAGGTCTGTTTTTTTAATAAAAATGCCACCCAGAAGCGAGATCCTTCTGATACTGAAATGGCTGTTATTTCTTTTACAGTGGATGCTTCATGTACCTGGATGACATTATGAGAAGCAGGTTATCCCTCTACATTCTTAAAATCTTATTACATGAATTGTACCATATGCTCCAGGAAAGCAACTATGTGAAGATTTCTTTAAGATATTTATATTAGCATTAAGCTGAACAAAGGTTAGATGATTTCAGTGTCATGGCTCACTTGTTTTTAAGTGTGTGGGAGACTATTGCAAAATGAGAGATCCTTATTTGATTAGCATATCCTGTGTCTCATTTCAAGCTAGAACCGAAGTCTCTAGTGTTTGTGTTTTGAAGCCTAATACACAGGTTCCAGGTTGAAGATGGGGAGATGCCATGTGATGTTAGACTATTCTACACATCAGATCCTTCCGGTGGCCTGCTTGGCTGTTCTTTTTAGAGGGAGATACTGAGGAGGACTGACATGCAGAAAAGGAAGTGTCGTGAATACTGGCAATATGACTGTGGTCATTTATATGACCATAGATTTGGGTATATTAACTCAAAAATATTAATATGTAACAGATATGTCACCCCATATCTTTTACATGGTCAATTTTCTAGATTAGCAGTATTTTACCTTATTATGCAAAACAATAATTGCTAAGAGTCCTAACGAATGATTTGTGACCTAGGATATAGTCCTGTATTAATGTGATATAAAAATTCTATCACATTACCCATAATCAATTGATTTTGCCAAATATGCAGAGAATTCTCTGCTGAATTTCCCCTTAATTAATCACCATCTTTTGGGTTTGTAAAGGGTGTGCCTCAAATGTCTGTGAGATCTCTCGGGTTAAATTCTCTTATTATCCAAGACAGAAAAGTTACTTTCTTATTTATCAGAACCAACAGGAACATGTAATTCCAAAAGCTTGACCAGTGTAGTATATATAACCTTTGACAGATGATGCTACAAATGCAAGCACTGATCTGCTTTTTTGGGCACCTCTTTGCAATCTAAAGTGATTCTCCACTGCGCCCTCCACAGGGCTTTGTGAGTTGGGAGGAACTTTAACAAATGCTTGATTTTTGTGGCACTAACAATCCCGTCCCATCATAAGGGACAATGAGCTCTCTGGGTGATGGCCATGCAAAACAGCTTGCTTATCTATCTTCTGAAGGTCAAACTCTGTAATTATTTAGGCTCAATGTCTTTCCTTGACATCCATGCTAAAAATCACTTCTGAAATGCCTGCTTTGACTAACCACTGTGGCTTATAATTTGACCTCCCAGAAGTCTTCCTCACCTATATCCAAGTGGTTCAGAGGATTAGAGTTGTCTGTCGTTTGTAACAGAGTGGACCTTTTCCTCACTGTGTTCTAACAGCTGGAGAAATTGCTACTTCCAAACTCCCATTTTTCTAGTTAAGCAGTATTTATCCTAATCAACATTCTGTATAATGTGAACTGCCCTCGATAGGAGCTTTTCCATCAGTTGTGGAAAACCAGCCCACTCAGCAACTGTAATTAGCTTTCTTTCTGATAACGTTGCCTACTTTCAAAATTCCTCAACTAGCAACAGGCAAGGAACTATCTGGGGCTCTTCCTTTAAAAATTTCGATGTAGGAATCCAATACATCTTATCCATTTTTTTGTGTGCACGACATCACTTCCTGCCTAGCTTCCTCTTTGTTTCTAACCAAACTCTGCTGTCCTGTCCAAGCACCACACAGGGCCACAGCTCTCTGTGTGGATGCACGTCCTCCCACGCCTGTTTTGTTAGGTTCTCTCCCACTTTCCTGACCCTTGTAGAGTGGTTTCATCTCCCACTAAGCTTTACCCATCAGTAGAATAATGATGTAACGTAACATTAAAGTCAGGTTAAATAAAAAATAAAAATGTAATCCTTCCATATCACTCTAAGTTACATATTTTACTATTCTATATTCACTGCTTTTCTCCGTCTCAGTTCTTCATATTTGCAACAATAAGTTTTTCTCCTACCATTTGCATTGTGGACCTCCCCCCCCCTTGTTATAGAATCATTTTTTTTAAAAGTGGCTACATTTAAGGTTCTATTTGAACTGGGGTTATATACAGTTTCTCTGTTGTTGTAACTAACACTATATGAACATCTGTGTGTATATCTTATTTATCTCTTTAACCCCAGTGCCGACTGCTAAACTGGTGGTCAGGCTGTGTGGTGATTAGAACACTGGCTCTAGACTGGTCTCCCTGGTTTGAAATTTGGCATTGCCATTTGTTACTTAGTGACTCCAGGCATGTTATTCAATGTCTGAGGTTTCATAATGGGGATAGCGATTGTACTTATTCAGAGGATTGTTACAATTAACATATAAAATGCTTAGAACAGCTCAATGCACATTAGCTATTGTTATCATATGATGACAAGAGGAAGTCAAATTTTAGAGTTATGACTCTTCCTCTTGCCTTTGAATTATTAAAACAAATTCTCAGAAGAGGAACTTCTGGTTTTATTAATGGTAGAAACATTTTTAGAGACTGGCCTCTTTTCTGTGGAATTTGATTTTTTGTGAGATTTTAACAAGCTGGCTAGGGGTTGCTGCTCTGGCTTCACATACAATGAAGAAATGTTCAAGTTGTAGTTAAGGATAGAGTTACCGGCAAATGCCTTTCAGAAAACTGTTTCACAGTAACACATCTCCCACCCAAGGTCCTTATGCTTTAATGAAATTTTACTCTGCTATTTATTGTTCCTCCCTGGCAGAACCTGATAGCGAAAAGGTAGAAAACTGATCTGAGGAATCTGCTGTAGGCTGGGTACGATCGATGAAGTCCCATCACCAGCCTGGCACGGCACACCAAGCATCTTAGGCTGAAACAGTGGCACATTCTAGTTCAGATCCCTTGTTACTTTTTAAAACTTAGACTTCCGCTCCACAGTAGAGAATGAGTTTGAGTTTTGGATCTATAAGACAGCCTTTTCCCCACTGGCCACCCAGGAGTATTCTAGCAGTTTTGAGGCAGTGATTGTTCCTAAGAAAGAGCACAGCCCTTGGAGCGGCCACCTTGACAATACACATGTTTAGACCCTGCTCTATGTACACACTGGGTAAGGGAGACGGGAACACAGCACCATCCCAGACGTGTGATCACACTGTCCTAAAGGTACCAGAAGCATCACACATGTCTTCAAGTGTTTCTTTTGTCCAGAGCTGTCAAAATTTTGTTTTTACAGAGTAACAGATAGCTTAAGACAAACATTCAAGGAACAAAGTAGGCAAAAAAAACCCTTGAAAGATTTCTAGCTTTTTTGTTAGTCGTAATTTTTCCTCTAAACATTACCTTTCTGCCTGCTGGCATAGGACAATCCCAAATAATATCACCTACAGACAGAGACTTATGAAATGTGAGTAACAGCAGTTTTCAAGACCTGCTGGGCATATACCCAGTCTGGAAAGTCAGAGTAACACAGAAAACAGATGTAAAACAAGCTGAGGTCTTTGGACAGAGTTGGCTGGCAGTTACGTACTTTATTGGAGCTCTTCCATGACAAAGCCCTGGGCTGTGGCAGAATGATGCCAGCACAATACTGAGAAGATAACGACTCACATACCCAGGGCTAGACACATTTTTCTTTTTAAAATTCTTTGCCCTTAGCACACAGGAATGTATTCAGACCCCGTTAACATCATGGAGAGGTCCCGAAAGAAAGATGGGTGATCATAACGCCTCTTATAGCACCGACCATACATGTGGATTCTGTCGTGTGTGTGTGTGTGTGTGTGTGTGTATGTGTGAGAGAGAGGGAGAGAGAGAGAGAGAACGCATAGGCAAAAACAGAAGGCACAGGGCAAGCCCTCTAGGACACTTCCAGCTACCATGCCAACGTGCATTAGTCTTCTCACAGACTGTACTCTCTTCCAGGCAGGTACAGGAAGAGCATTTTTTTTTTTTTTTTTTAGACAAAACTCTGAATCATGACCATGAGTGACAGTGTTACTGCCTTGGGCCTGTCTCCTAATTTGGACATCTGTTCTAACTAACAAAAACTTCCCATCCCTTATTTCTAACATTTACTGTGTGGGAAACCACCACCATATTATTTCTCCATAACAGAATTTTTATCAAGCAAATATTAAGTTATTTCAAACCTCTGTGGAATCTACCTAGATTGTCTGACAAAGTAGTCACTGGCTCTTTTACCCTGATTGGGGAACCTTCCAAGCAAATCTGATGTACTGTAAACCAGCTAGCACTCAAAGCCAAGATAAAAATCGAGATAAATCCAAATAAAAGATAATGCTTCAACATTTTCAGGGAAAATGAGAGACTGGATGGGGAAGGATAGAAGCAATGGCCTTATGAGTAATTTTTTTCCAACACAAACTATTACGTATATTTAAGTAAGATTTTGCTAGAAGATAAAGCCTCTTTGGAAATATGGTAGCATCAGGGCTGCCTGGGTGGCTCAGTCAGGTAAGTGACTAACTTTTGGTTTTCGGTCAGGCCACCATCTCATGGTTCTGTGCAAGCCCCACATCAGGCTCTGCATTGACAGTGTGGAGCCTGCTTGAGATTCTCTCTCTCCCTGTCTGTCTCAAAATAAACAAACTTAAAAAAAATACATGGCAACATCAGACGCCAAAGCAGAAGATTTTTAAGAAACCGTTTCAGAAAACAGATTGCATTGAAAATCTTGATGTGGATTTTCACAGAGCTATAAACATGTACACATGATGTACCACAGCCCCAGTACAGGGCGGAGTATGTCTGGCATGGGGGATCCCAGCCACCCACCTCTGGTAGAAAAAGAGCTAGCAGGAGGGTGGGTGGAACGTGAGAAGGGACAATTTATGTGCGTGCCCGACCTCCAGCTTAGCCACTTAGAGACTTTGTTAAGACCATTACAATTAAGATGAGTTCACTGTTCAGCTTGTTAATTTTCAGTGTCTTTTGGGGAGTGTATCTAACGTGCGTTTCTTTTCTGTACTTGGCTCCAGTGTCACAGGCAAATTGCCAGTCGTTCAAGAATCAGTACGCTGATGGAAACCATCCTGGATAATTCTGCTTATGCCGGCTCAACAACTTGCATCACTGATTAAACCATCCTCTGACTGTATTTATGAGACGTTATGCCTGCCTTGCAGTGAGCCTGCATTACTTAGACATTAAAGTGCAGGCTCATTCAATTTACCCTTGCCTGACAATATTTTTGTTTTTCATCTGGTTCTACTGAAAATAATATATACATTCCTTGGAGAAACCCATGGTATGGAGTAGCCATTTAGGTAATTTGAGAGAGTAGCATTTAATAAACAGACTGGTAGTCAAAATTCTTGTATTATGTGTACAGAAACGGGGAAAATCCAGAGACGTTCAAAACTGCTTCAAATTCTGTTGTGGCTCTCAAATCCACTTGGGACTGATTTTGGGGAAAAGTTGAGTTGACTGGGACTGTGCTTCCAAGGCCTGTATTATACATTTCAAACTCCTGCTTAAAGGCAGTTCAAACTCGCTTATATGCAAAGAAGTATTCAGAGAAATTCTCAAAATAGCCATGGTTATTGTGATGAGCAAGCCCTACATGAAAAAATGCTCCTGGGAACCACTTGATAACCTCTGCTGTTATAGGGTGATGCACAGACTTTCTGTGCCTAGCACAAAATTAAAAATAAAACATAGCCTCTGCTGCCAAAGAACATGCAGTCTAGCTGGGAACTAATAGATAGATAGATAGATAGAAAAAAAATCAGGAAACATTAGAAAATGGCATCAAACCAAGTTCTGATTCAGAACAAAGAGAATGACTTGACTGCACATCCCCCCCAAGCCATGATTCTCTTGAGGCAGAAGGAATCTGTTTCTTACCCTCCAGGCGGCACCTGGCACAACTTAGAAGAAACTTTTCTCTACTAGTTGCAAAGGTGCAGAGACTCCTACAATCATTTACATGTGGTTTGGAAATTCAGGTCTTTTTTTCCTTGAATAGGTATGACCAATAGTCTTCAAACCCACTTCAAAGAAAACAGTTTAAATCATACAACCATGAGGTCCAATCTCGATCTGTGACACCCCGAGATCTACTTCATTCAGGAAACTGGTAGATCTTATCTCATCTCAGACTCACACAGTATCAAAACAATTGTGTGCAGGGGTATTTTTCCTTCTCGAACTTTCTTTGTTGTACATAAAAATGAGCGGAGAAAGTAAAGCGACGGTCACTGGTGGGTGGATGTGCAGCCCTTCAAAGGGACTTACAGCGTGGGGTCCTGACACAGACGACATGGGGAAGTGAGGAGAACGCCAGGATGAGAAAACAGTTTCTGCCTTCAAGGAGCTTCCAGTTTAGTAAACTGACACATGTAAACATATTAAGGGCGCACAGAGTGCAACTCAACAGAGGAGGCTCTCGTGGGGGAGGCAAGATTTGAACACAATCTTAAAGGGTGAGGGTTGGAGAGCCAGGTTACAGGGACCTGGAGGGAACTAAATTGGACACCACATGAGAGAAAGTAGAGAGGAACAGGGCAGCATGGTGTGTTTGGAATATATTCATAGTTCGGTCCCGGAGGAGGGTACGTGGTAAGGCAGAGAACAGAGAGAGGACTCAAGAAGTAGGCAAGAGCCCTATCACCTCTGGCCTTCAATGACATTCTAGAGCCTAGAAGGGAGGAAGGGGGCTTTTAGCAGTAAAGTGACACAAAGGCCTATATTTTATCAAACTCTCTGGCTGCAGGCAGGGAGGATATCTGGGAGAGGAAAGGCTATCAGGCAGGCAATTAGAAGCCTGCTGTAATGGGGTTGGTGAGAAAGGTTAAACTAGGCTGTGGTAGGAGGGATGGAGGGCAGAGGGTAGGCTCTAGAAGTTATCAGGAGAAAAAAACGTAAGGTCTTCAATGGTTTTGTACATGAGAGACGATGGACGGTGGGGAAGGCAGAGCCCAAGGTGATTCAACCCTGAGTTTATGGCTTGAATGCCTGGCTGGGTACCAGTTCCACTCACTGAGAAATGGATAACTGGAAGAGGAGCAGGATTAGATGGGAAAGGGAGCTAGTTCTGCTTTGGAGACAATGAATGTGTGGTGAGTAGGACCAGGCAGCTTGAAGCTCAGGGGAAAAGCCAGGGTGGGGGATGAGTGCTTCCAAGTTGTCTGACTGTACATACCAGTTGAAACCTTGAGAATGCATGACGTCTGTTAGAACTGTGAGTCAGAAGTGGAATTCAGGGAAATAGCAACAATTGAGGATTAGATAGAAGAAACAAGCCCACAAAACAGAAGGAATTAGCTAACACAGATGGGAAGAAAGCAGAGACAGGTGAAAGAGACATCAAAGGAGGACATGTTTCAAGGATGAGTAAGGGACTATCAAGTATAGGAGACAAGACAGCATCACAAGAATAGAGAAGCCTCCAAATTGGTTAGTCAAGAGCTAAGTGCTAAAGGCTGAATTGTGTTTTCACTGCTCCTGCCCCCAAAAGAGGCTGAAGTCCTAACCCACGGTAACTCATAACGATAGAATAGGACCTTATTTACAAATAGGGTCTTTACAGTTAAAAAGAGTGGGCCCTGATCGAATGACTGGTATCCTTGTGAAAAAGGGGAAATTTGGACACGGAGACAGACATGCACAGAGGGAAGCCCTACCTCCCTGCCAACACCTTGACCTTGGACTTCCAGCATCCAGAACTGAGATAACACATTTTTATTGTCTAAGCCACCCAACTTGGGGTACTTTGTCACAGCAGCCCAGCAGACTAATATGGACCATTTACCATGCGAGAAGGAAGAAGTCAGGCTGGGGAGGGCTGAGGTGTGAATGTAAGGCAGAGATGGGAACTACACTCTTAAAAGATTTATGTGAGAATGGGCTAGAGAGAAACAGTGTTTAATTCAGTTTCAAGATCAGAGACACCTGAATGATCTCAAACAGAAATGGATAGATTTTTCTAGTAGACTATTTAAAATTTAAAATGTATTGGCCTAGTTCATAGTTTTGTTCTCTGTATTCTGTGATTTTAAAAAATGCCTGTTGTTGTAATGGTCACAATTTATGTTCCTAGTATTGTTTCTTTGTCGATTTTCTCGCATTTCTCCACCAATTAGTCATGCCAGAGATGTTATAAATTGAAAATAAAGGTATTTGGTTTTTTTGAAAAAAAAAATAATATAGGCAAAAGACTTTGAAATTATGAGAGAGGGAAGGGCTATCTGGCAGAGCAAGGTCCTGATGGGATGTGATCAAGGACATAGCTTGGGACCCCTTGTTCTTGGGACTTCAGGGAAGGAAAGAGTTAAGAATGGGGATGGGGATGCTCTCTCTCCTTGTTGTGAGGAGGCAGGAAGTTGACGGTGTTTCCATCTGTGATCTCAATTTTACTTGTCAAGTAAGAAGTGAAGTCTCTGCTCAAGAGTTGACGGGGTTAAGGACAAATTGAGCAGGCTGGTGGGGACTGCTGCCAGGGAAGGATGAGAACACTGAGTGAGCACCAGTGATGCTGGGGCTCTGGTCATGCTGGAGACGACCTTTACCTGCCTGGATTGAACAGGAAGAGGATTGAACCTGTAGAATTAATCCAGGTTTAGCATTACTGCAAAGCAGGTGTGACCAAGGTACCGGTACGAGAGAAGTTAAGATACTGCTAAAGAAATGATTTTAGCCTTTAAGAATGGCAGTGAGATTTGGTGGGGACGGAAAAGAGGTCAAGAAGGATCCCTCTGTGTTTTGGATCAGGTATAGTGGGAGCTATAATGAGAGTGATCTTGGAATGAAAAGCTCCTGAAGTGTGGTATTCCTAGTCAGGATAACGCAAGGCAGGGAGGTGGGAGAAGTGGCTAGAAAGGAGTGGGCAGAAGGGCTGTAGGCCCTGAGGTCCAGGCTCTATAAGGGGTGCAGGGTGACACATGCTGAAAGCTTCCACAAGAAAGGCAGGAGTGGAGGTGGAAAGTACCACGGCCCTCAGCGGACAAGACTGCAGGACACAAGACTTACTGAGGATGGTGGTGGTGAGATGGGGGTTACAGGATGGCCTGTCCACTAGAGAAGGAGGGGCTTCTACAAGTCAGACCCTCCTCCCACTAGGATGGCTTCCATTCATATTTAAACACTCAATGTCTGGAAGAGATGCATTTTTAAGTCTTATTTTCAGGATCAAAAAAAGTTTTAAGAGCTAAATGAAGTATTTGGTTCTTGATACAGCATGTGCTAAAATTATACATATATTACATAAAAAAACTACTGATAAAATTTTAGATAAACAACATACCAGAAACTCCAGGTGGTGTCTTAATGAATTTTCCATTAAAATGACCAATAACGGCTTCACACTTTTCTGTTGATTCCATCCTATTCATCCATAAAAATAAAACACACATTTAGAGATCTCTTAAGTTTTCACTTGGTTTTGTGCATGTGAGCACACTCTTATAGGTTTACTGGATAGAAATGAAACTTAGCAAAAATGTGAATAAGAAACATTGGGTTTATTCTTTTATCTGGTTGTTTTATGGTACTTCTGTAATAAAATGAAAACTGATATCCACAGAGTACATCTTCTCAATCATAAAAGAAATAAATTATACCCAGATGTTTAATATCAAGCACATCAAATGTGTAATTTTTTCCTACTTGTTGGAAAATTGGCAATCGATACACATTAGCTTTCTTGGTCATGATATTGAATTAAAATAGAAATACCAGTTCAAAATACTATTGTATTTATTATTGCTGCTAGAATATTAGTCATTTGATGACCTTTTCCTTTTATATATTCACAAAGGCAGATACTCAAAAGTCATGATAAGAACGAGTGAAAATCACAGGACACTCCTTGTATGGTTTTACGTTAGCTTTAGGTTTAAAATTAAATTAGTGAAGTCAGTTATGAACCTTTTTTGTCATCCTGGCTTCAGAGAAGTAACTGGAGGATGGAGCCTAACTTTACAATTTATTAGCCACCATCTGCAGGTGGCTAAAAACATTTGAGAAACATTTCAAAGAAATTATATTATTTTGACTTATTTTTTCTAAATGGAAGAAACACTGAATAACCTATTCAAAATGCACCACAGTCCTAGACTACCCATAGAGTGACATCTTGGTTTTAATGGGTAGTAATAGTTTTAAAAAGCAACAGAATTTAATTGGGCTCCATCTTTGGATACAAAACCAAAACTACTTCATCTGCTTTCCAAAACCCACAGAGGGGAGGATTTTTAGATGGTGCTAATATTTTCACTGTTTCCCCTGGACCTTTGAAACAATGAAGGGTACACTAGAAATGCAAGTTTTGGTGACTTTCCACCTGTAGAAATTTTAGTTTTACTTTAAAGTTATCTGGCTATACAGAAAAAGCAATCAACTAAAAGCCAGAAGAACTGAGTGCTTGGAAATCTGGTGAAAATGCAAATCTCTCTTCTTTGACTCAATTTCCTTACATGGAAAACAGTAAATAATGCTGTCTGTGTTGATTTCACAGGTCTGTAGGAGATGTGATGGTCACCAAATAGGATACTGCATATGAAAGTAAAATGCCAGCAATTTTTCTTCAAAAAAAAAAAACTAAAAAAAAAAAAAAAAATGTCAGCACATTGAAAGATACTGACCTTACGTGTTCCTGCACAGTGTGATCAGGTTCCTTAATAATGTAATCAGGTTTTGTACATGGGCTTTCAGATTAGAACTATGTCAAAAATCAAAGGTCCTCCTGTTTAGGATTTTTCTGTTAGAAACCAAATTAATCAATACACTAAAGTATCCTTTCTGGGGGGGGAAATTATAAAAATAAGCTGGAAGGGGCCCCTGGGTGGCTCAGTTGGTTAAGCGTCCCGACTCAGGATTTCAGCTCAGGACATGATTTGTGCTGATAGTGAGGAGCCTGCTTGGGATTCTCTGTCTCTCTCTCTCTCTCCCTCTCTCTCTGCCCCTCCCCTGCTTGTGCTCCCACTCTCTCTTTCAAAATAAAAAAACTAAAAAAAAAAAAAAGCTTGAAGGGAAAGCACTTTAGATGTATCTGTCACATACTTCTTAAAAAAACTAATTTGAAGCAAAATTGTAAAATGTTACAACTGGTGTAGTAATTGGTGGTTAGGTCTCCAATTATTGTCTTCCTTTCTGAATGGTTGAAATAATCTAATTAATTAGCTTTATGATGAACCAAATTTCCACTGAATAAGAAAAAGCCACACCAACTTATTTATGAAATCTAGGAACCTGTGACTGTTACTTTTAAGAAGTTATGGCAGCCTGTTCTAATAAATCAAAACATGAAGAATACATATTTTCAAAACTATTGCTCATGTGGCATTTCCTTGCCCCAAGTCATCGAATATTTAGTGTCCTCAGGTTCAAGAATCCTAATGAACTTCCAAAAGATCTGGAAAAACTACAAACCAAAACTACACATTTAAATTCATGGTAGAACTGGCTCCCAGACCCCTGGCTCTTCTCTTTTCTTGCTCAACTTTTATTTTGTGGGAAACTTAGCAGAGCTATTGTCACTGACATGATAAAGACAGAGCAGCGTGCTTACCTAGCAAAGCCAACACCACGACTCGTACCACTGGAATCACGTAGTATCCTTGTAGAAATAACTTGTCCAAATGGCTTGAGCATAGTTTCAAGTTCTTGCTCATCCATGGACAGTGGCAAATTAGAAATATATAGGTTAGTAGGATCTTGTTCCTGTTGCTAAAACAGAACAGAGAATTGTCCGTTAATTTCTAATTGAAGTGAAGTATTTACGTTAAACACACTTTTCTTCAGCACTCTCTGCTCAGGTCCTTTTAGATCGCTACCTAGAGACAGCGCGGGAGCTACAGGACACCCAGGTCACCTCGGACACTTGAAAACAGTGTCTGAAGCTTGGGCAATCTGTGCAGGTCGGGCACGACTCCACTGAGTCGTTCTTAGCGGATTTGGGGGTGGAAGTGCTGGCACGCGCTGCGGAGCTGGAGAGGAAGCCCTCATGGAACCACACTCAGCTGTTTGCAGTGCTCCCAAAAATAACCAACCTCTCCTCCACTACTATTTTTAGGAGTCCATTTCAGGCACACTAGTGCACACAAGGGTATTACTGTGAACAACAGTCCAGAGACAGATAACAGATTCTGAACCAAGGCATGTAAAGTCCAGAGGGGCTTTGTCTCAATTCCCCTCCTCTGCTCCATGGCAGCGTCCTTACTGCTTACTTTTGAGTTGTGATCACCAATGGGGAAAGGAGAGCCCGTAAATTCACAAAGACAAGTAAACTCAAAGACATATAAAATGATAAACTCTAGGCAGAGCAAACTTGAGAATCTGCATAGAGGCGAACTCAAGAGTAGATGGGGGAAGAGAGCTCTGATAAATCCTTGCTCCTCAAATGACCCAGGGGCCAGCAGTGTTGGGATTACCTGCCAGCCTGTTAGGAATGCAGAATCCCAGGCCCCGTCCCAGGCCCACAGAATCAGAAGCTGCATTTTAACAGGATTTCCAGGTAATTCATATACATATGAAAGTTTAAGGAGGCAATAATTCGATCATTTCCCACTCACCTTTCCTTTACTGAGACAGAATCAGCTGAAACCAAAGATACGCCACTGAATTTTCTGAGAACCAGTAACTGCTAGGTATATTTATATACTAAGAGTACGGTGTTAAATCATCACAGAAAAAGCTTATATGACAACTAGAATATTTTCTGACCAAGTTAGAAGTCCCTTCTGCAATTCTAAGATTAGAATAGTCTTAATTTTAAATCCGTCTTCCCTTTGATTTTACTAACCAAGTATATCTTGACATACTGAACTAAGCAGGCTTATGACTTTTCTTTAATAGGCGATTAGTAGTCATTAATTGATATTTTAGCATTAGGCAACAGAACAGCACACTCATATTTTAGATTTCTAAAATGCACAGTACTTTGAAACATATACATATCTGAATTGTACAAAAGTCTCTACTTTTAAATTTATCCTCTCCTTAATTAAACCTGAAATGAAACCTGTCCTTTTTATGTAATCTGGAGTAAAGTGAACATTGACCTTTTGTGCTATACTTACCTGGTAAGGTTTAAAATAACAGTCTGGTATCCTAGGAAATGGCAAATGCTCTGGTATTCCCAAGCATTCAAGTTATCGAATCTGGAGAAACTACAGGCAAAAAGTACTGTCCCATGACCTCGCGGTTCTGACAGCTGGCAGGAGCATGCAACCAGGCCAGTCCCAAAGGTGTGCAGTGCAAGCTCCTGGCCTGGGTGTCCCTGGGGTGTGTCAGTGTGGGTGGATCCAAGAAAAAAAATGAAAAGTTTTCAAATGCTCACTAGCAAGCCAAATACTTAACCTCGTTAACCCTTCACAGACTAAACAAAATGCTAACTATCTTTGCTTTTAGCTGAAATTAGATCAGCTCAATGTGGAACCACTGATTATCTTACGCTGAACAAAACCTATCTTTATATCTATAATGTATAAAAGTTGGAAGGTGATTTAATAAATGCAAAACAGTAACAGATAAAGTGTTTGAAAATACAAGGGAAAGCAAAATGGTCTTAGGTATTAAAAGTTTTCAAATGATGGGACACCTGGGTGGCTCAGTCGGTTAAGCGTCCGACTTCGGCTCAGGCCATGATCTCGTGGTTCCTGGGTTGGAGCCCTGCCTCGGGCTCTATGCTGACAGCTAGCTCAGAACCTGGAGCCTGCTTCAGATTCTGTGTCTCCCTCTCTCTCTCTGACCCTCCCCTATTCATGCTGTGTGTATGTGTGTGTGTGTCTCTCTCAGAAATAAAAAACATAAAAAAATAATAAAAAAATAAAAGTTAAAAAAAAAGTTTTCAAACGCTTCTGAAGCAGGGGGAGAAAGAAAATGTTCTCTCCTTATTTCCATTTCACTTACTACCTCCGCCAAATCTGCACAACTAATTGCACAGCTCCCGGATAGTTATCTCATGTGGGCTCTACCCTCCCAAGTCCCTGAAGATTTCCTGCGGTGCCCAAGACTCTATTTGTTCCTGTGGAAGTCTGGTCCTTAACTGGCCAGTACAGATGGAGTCCTCTGAGGGTTGGTCCTGATGAGCCCCGTAGCCTCATATGGGGGCTACAAATGATGTGTACTGCACATCTCAAGCATCCAGACTCGCATAAAATAGCCTTGACTCCAGTCCCATCTTCCAGCTACTTACAGTTAAGTAGGAGAGACAGAAACACATGTAATAAGTGCTATGATAGAGATGGATACAAATCACAATGGAGGACGGGTGGGGGAACTTGTCTTGGGGAGACAGTGATGACTTTCCGGAGGGCATGACACGGAGTTAAGACTTGAGAAACAAACAGAAATCGTGGGGCTGAAATCAGATTGCGAAAGGCTTTCTAAAGAATTTGATTCTATTTGGTCAGTTACTGCTGTTGAAACTTTTCCATTTCAGCGCTGCTAACAGCAAGAAGGGCTATGTATCCTGAGGAGTCAGTCGCCAGGCAAAGGCTAAAGTAACCTTGCCGGAGTGCAAAATTGTTTTGAAGCCTTGTGTTGTATCTTAAAAGAAAAAAAAAAAAGGTCATGTAAATGTCATGTAAACGTTGCAATCTACTCCCTAACTATTTAGGTTTGTTTTAGTATAGAGACAATATTTCTGATCTCATATTTTCAAGTAATACTGATACTCTGGGGAGATAAGCCATGTTTATCCTGTGATTTCATGTACTGGGGTGGGGGAGGGGGAGACAGGAAGAAGGAGGGACTGCCGTCCATGAACTGCAGTTAGAAAGCCACGGTCTGACAAATGGGGAGGTTTTGGCAGCATGAATGCAAAGAAATGATATAATCAAACCTATCTTATGAGAAAAATCTCTGAATCATGCTCAGTTGGATTCAGAATAAAGCTGGGAACCCCCTAATTAAAAAGAATTAAAACCCTCCCTGGGCAAAGATATGGCATAAAAAATGTTACATAAGAAACATATACCATAAATATGTTGTGGGGCCTTTTCTATACATTACAACAATTAAATGACTAATATTTAAGAATGTTCAGAGGAGAATTTGTCATATGTGAAGTATTTTTAAAAGGATTAACAATGTAGGTACAAAATACTTTCTAAAGTATTTAGAAATACTTCTATGCGTTGCTTCTATGATTAAAATATTACATTCTTCAAAGTCTTGATTCAACCTGAAAATTTACCGTTGAAGAAAAAAATAAGCACTAAAATCAGAATCCAGAAAGAAACTGAGCTTGTTTTAACTCATTCATTGATAAACAGTGAGCTAAAGGAGACTAAACACAAATAAATATTTCCTATGCTTTTAATGCATTTGTTTTCAACAGCAAACTCAATTAGGTTTTTTCATTTGGGATGATCTTTAAAGCTAATGTTACTTATTTTTCTTTTCAAATGGTCAACTTATCCTGCAAACATTAACTGCAAAGTTGCAATAGTTAGAAAAAAAAAAAGAAAGAAAGAAAAAAGAAAAGAGAAGAAACTCCAGGCTGGCAGCACTGGCCACAAAAATATCTAATCCCCAAAGTGTCCATGTACCCTAATTACCACACATTCATAGTGAATGGAATATATAATACTTGCAGTGAGTGGGGAGTGGTTCTTGAATGAGGGTAATTTAGTTTCTATAAAATCAGTGACAACCATAACTCTGTTTTATTGCATACAATGTTATGTCTCAAAAAACAATTATTCTGTAAATTATGGGTGGCCAAACATAAAGTGTGGCCAATAGGCCTCTTTATATCCATCCTTAGGCATGGAAAAGGTTCAATGGCTTCTCTAACAAGTAGAAAACTAGCTCCCACATTGGCCATGAGAGGGATAAATGGCCACTAATGTTCACTTGAGTAGAAAAGCAGGGCTCAGAGGTCCTGCGTGGTGTAAAGCACTCAGTCATCATCTGAAAGAAATTAACAAAAACCTCCCTGTGCATGTGGAATGGTTCCTAAAATGCAAGAAAGGGACTTGGCAGGAAGACCAGACATCTGTTTTCCCTTGTACTGAATAGGTTCACCAACCAGCTGAGAGCTGCTTACAGGCATGTGAATGCAAACTGCCTGAAGCATGGTAGACTCTGTGGAAGGGGGATTAAATCCCTGTTCCTTTGACTGCCTATTTACTTGGGGGGTGGGGGAGGGAATGTGCTAGCTTACCACCAGGCAAAGAACATATGATGATCTGCTGACTCCCAGCAAGCCTTAAGAGGTACTGCTGAAAGTTTCAGCCTAGAGAAGTCATTCTATTAACAGATATGACCAACGTTGATTTTGTTGTTAAGTCTTTTTAGCTTGGTATCTGAAATTTTCTCTTCTCTTTATTGACTCTGAGTCTTCTACAACAAACAAATCTGAAACAAAGCCAAGTTTAACAAAAATAGGAATGGCCTTGAGCCTTTGGGAAAACCTTTTGATACGTTTCATCAGGGTACTCTATAGACAGAGCTCAATAAACATAATTTTTAAATGTTCCATTCTTAATTGTCACTATCTGCTCAAGCTAGAAAGTTTTTCTCTCACTTAGTTGCCTTCTCTGATCATCAACAAAGCAAACATTTAGTATATCTACCCTATGCCAGGTACCAAGAAAGGTACTGAAAGTTAAAACATGAATAAGAACCCATCTCTGCTGCTGAATGCTCTGCACTTTCAATTTCGCACTTCACTTCGGAGAATCTGTGGAGTCCTTTTTCAACCCAGGTACCCAATCTGTCATACAATAGTATGTGCTCCCTCACCCTGAACCCTATGCCACCCCCCACCCTGACTTCCCTGGAATGCACTTAATTTTTTTCTAATTACATAAGAAAGCAAGACTTCAATATGTGGCAATGTGAAGTTTCAAAACCTTAGGTCGTATCCTGGTTCATTCACTAACAAAAAGTGGATGGCAATGGGTCCCTTATCACTCGACGTGGGAGCCAGACCTTAACATCTTTTAAAAACTGTCTCCACAGAAGGTGGATGCCAGGTGCTCCTTTATCCAGAGAGCATAAAGGAATGAAGTCAATTCCAGATGCTCAAATCCATGGTGCCACAGTACAGAACAATGGATCCTCTAGCATTTAAAATACCTTCTGTAACTTTAATGATAAAATAAAAAAAGAAATCAGGTCCAGGAAACGCCGTCTTTCTACAGAGACCTAAAGAAATTCAGAAATTCATAAAATGCAGGATGCTGGCACACTGCCAGTGTCACTGAACTTGTGTACTGTTCCCTCCCGACAGGTGACGTAGAGAGGGATCACTTTTCCCCGCCAGTTTACAGTACCCAAGTCTCCTAAGGAGTCCTTTGAACGGTGCTCGTTATCAGTCCCCAGGAAAGTGGCATGCGGGTGCACTGCTGACACGTGCCAATCTATGCCCATTCCAGTTCTGACTAACTGCGGTGTAAAGAGTCCTTGAAAACAGTGGCTATTTCATAGACCACACTGCTTAGTGTCACTGGCACTGAAAAGATGCCTAGGTAAGTGCTCTTAGGGTTGCCTTAAAAGAAGGCCTCTGCATTTGTAACAGATTGTTAAATAGCTCTCTTTCTAACTTGGTTGCAGCAGAAGCCACAGAACAACTGTTGGCACTCCGACATTCCAGAGTGAGAAACTAGACAACCTAAAGAGAGCCGCTGAGAACGGGTTTGGGATGCTTAGCTGGCCACCCACCTCCGTCTGGCTACGAGAGACTAGAGAGGCTGAGGATGAACACGTATGTGGAGAGAAATGCTGATGTGTTCTGAGTCTCACCATGTGGGCTGCTTCCCTATCACTGCGAGTCAAGCAAGAGAGGCTTGAACAAACCACGCAGGAGGCTTGATCTGTGTGCCGTGAGCTTGGTAGATACCATGGATCAATGTCCGACTTAAACCTGAGGAATCTAAAAGGCAAGAGGCTGGTTGAAGGGGGACAGAAGTGTGGTTAGTAAGTACCTATTCTCCCAGACAGTTGTCAAACGCAGATCAGATGTGGGCCATGCAAGGTAGAGCTGGCTCAGGGTTGTGTTAAATCCTTCCAAGAAGGCAGCCTTGAAGGGCAAGGAGGTCCCAGCAGAAAGGGGCTGAAGTTAGACCCTTAGAATATCAGTAGCTGAGGCATATATTCACCAGTTTCGAGGAACCACAGGAGAAAGATCAATTAGAGGTGATAGTGGTGGTATAAGAGATCTCTGAAAACCTCCCAAAGCATTCCACGAAGGAAAACATCAGCTCTCTGTCTGGCCAGAGAAATCAATACCAGATTACACCACTGTCAGGTCAAGAAACTTTCCCGCCCTATACCACGTTCCAAAGTGGCGAAGGGTGGGTGGGTAGGAGGTGGGGGCGGGGAGCAGAAAAGAAATCACAGCTAGCTAGCTGATGGAAGTGCAGGAAAAACAAGTTTCGGAAACAGGAGAGAAACTAATCATGCTCATGTCCTGCTGTACGCTTACAAATTAAGAGTAGACCTGAGCTTGAAAAAGGGAGAAGCTTCAATGGGATACTCAAAGTATCATCCAAAAAAAAAAAAAAATCCAAAGAAACAAAACCCCATCAGGATTGGACATTTAAATTACAGGCATCATACATGTAACAACAGTAATGTGTTCTTAAAAATCAGTTGTTCAGCATCAAAATGTTAATAACCAGGATCCCATTCCACATTATTTCAAATAAGAAAAAAAAAACATAATGTATTACACATTAATCACCACCCTCAATTTCCTAAAATGTAATTAAATATTTATTTTCCTATTTTTCTATAATTTCCTGAAATGTAACTTAAATACATGTGTATGTACATACCCACACAATAGATGGCTATATTGGGATATAACCTTTAAAACATTGCTTCCTGATCACCAAGTAATCAATACGATTGTTAGCAGACAACTGCTGTGTAAGCTGTGACTTCTTTTACCACCAGTGACACCCGAGACACAGATCTCTTTTGCCGAGTCTCAGCAGTTTTTAAAACCTCTACGTTTGAGCCTGACATTTTACAAACTGTATTTAGAATGTAACTTGAGACGTCCTATACAACATCTTGTTTAAGACACCGTATTGTTTGGTGCAAGTACATTTAGAAATGGCTGAAAATGTGTCAAAAGATAGTTCTGTGATGTTTGGATATAAAAAATCAAGAGGCATTCTACTGAAAAAATTAATCAGAAAGACCTGGAATGAAAGAAGCAATGGAAGGGACTTTTTAAGATAACGAGAGTGGCCAGAAAAGTCATGGGACCTGCCCTGGATTTTATCCATGACAGGAGGAAGCAGGAACTTTGTAGAATAGAGGAAACGGACAGAGTAGAGGGAAACATAGAGTTGTTTTTTTTTTGACTGTGCCTTGAAAGTCCTGATTGTAAAATGTACAGTTATCCATTGTTTACAGGTTATACATTCTGTAAATCATTGTACAACACAGGTACTGCACAGACACAATGAAATATATTTAAAATCCTCATAATCATGATTTTTCAATAATGCCACAGGGAATTACTCTATAGAATGGACAAAATATCTGAAAATCATGATGCTTAATATTATACTATCGGTTTATTTTTTTTTAATGTTTGTTTTTGAGAGAGGGAAAGCACAAGCTGTGTGGGGGGGTGGGTAGACAGAGAGAGAGAGAAAGGGAGACACAGAATCTGAAGCAGGCTCCAGGCTCTGAGCTGTTCGCACAGAGCCCAATGTAGGGCTTGAATTCACACTCTGTGAGTTCCTGACCTGAGCCTAAGTTGAATGCTTAACCAACCGAGCAACCCAGGCACCCCTCAGTTTATTTCAACGTCTTACTCTAGGGTTCAAGAAAATCTAAAATATGTCCAACTTATGTCCAAATATGGGGCACCTGGGTGGCTCAGTCAGTTAAGTGACTTGATTTCGTGGCTCACGAGTTTGAGCCCTGTGTCAGGCTCTGTGCTGACAGTGTGGAGCTTACTTGGAATTCTCTCTCTCTCCCTCTCTCTCAAAGTAAATAAATAAACTTTAAAAAATATGTCCAACTCAATTCAAAGCTTTAAAAATGTTAAAAGTCCAGGACTACTTTGGAAGGTGATCCCTTTTAGTAATTCCTGAAGTCTTTCATGATGTTGATTGAGTCCAGGTAAATGTATCTCTTTACTAGAACCCTTTAACTTCTATAAATCTTTTTTCCTTCTGGAAATGGGAATGCCCCTGAGGGAATGATCACATGCTACTAGTCAGAAGTAGCAGCAGACAGCACAAAATTGCTTTCCTTTGTACTTCAAGAAGCCAGAGATTATAAAATTATTGATCTTTTGAAAAGGATATACAGAATATCAAATTGCTGAGTTTCAGGCTTGAAAATATTTCCAACAGCAATTCAAGGACCACAAATGGAAAAAAATGCACATAATTATATGAATTTCTGAATAAGTGCACTATAGGTACCAAGTATAACATAACCCAACTTTCCATTTGGGCAGTAAAAAGACTGGGGCATAAATCTCACTTCAACAATATTCTTCATCTGGAATGCTAAAAGTTCATTGGAAACACGCCTTGAGTAAAGTCACTGTAGAACTACTAAAGAGGAGATTTCTAACCCATAAATAAGTGTCTAAAAATCTCTGACTTGTGTACAGCTTCCAAATAGCATCTGTAGCTTCCAGTGTGCTGAAAGTACTACTGAGGCTGTGGGGCCACAGGACAGGTGTCCAGAACTGACCCAGGCTGGCTGAGATGGAAGGAAGATGTTCACAGTAACAGGCAAAGCACCAATGCCAGGCTTTGGAAGCAAAGCTAGTGACCAGAGCAGTGACGTCTGGCTCTCAACTCACCTTTGCCATTTGAGCTTGAACCCCACTAGCCTTCAGGGCCGACACAGCTTTCTGAGCTGCTGCAGGACTGTCAAAGTCGACAAAACCATAACCTGAAATGCAAAACACACTTCGTTATTAAGCCATTGTTTTGTAATAATGTAAAGAGCAAAAAAAATGACTCTATTTGGTTTCCGGTGTGGGTGGCAGAAACGAAACCCTGACGTTCTGACAGGTGTCTGGCACTGACAGCTGCAATGCAGTGTCCTCCTCTGGCTGTCTTTCACCGTCGTGGCTCATGAGCTAGACAAATTTCCCTTCAAAGTCAAAAACAAAACAGAACAGTTTCCCTTTTCTCAGGTGTCCTATACTTACTGGAAGATAAAAAAAAAGACATGTCAGTTAACCAACCAAAGTTAAAAAAAAAAAAAAAGGGAAAAAATAAACTTCAGAGAATTAGCATTTCTAATGGTTTGGCGAGAAAGATGGCACAATCCTACAGAACTTAAGAAATGACAGAAACAAAAATGTTTATTCTATAAACTGTGTCTTATTTTTAACATTTATTTATTGTTGAGAGACAGAAAGAGAGAGACAGAGACAGAGACACAGAGTGCGAGCCAGGTAGGGGCAGAGAGAGAGAGGGAGACACAGAATCCGAAGCAGGCTCCAGGCTCTGAGCTGTCAGCACAGACCCCGATGCTGGGCTCGAACCCATGAACCACTAGACCACGACCTGAGCCGAAGCTGGATGCTTAACTGACTGAACCACTCAGGCACCTCTAAACTGTATATTTCAAATAAATTAAGAATAACCACTGAATACCCCAAATATAAAATAATCTAAGTTTAAGTACTTGATTAAAAATATGATTACTTGGGGCGCCTGGGTGGCTTAGTCGGTTAAGCGTCCGACTTTCGCTTAGGTCATGATCTCGCGGTTCGTGGGTTCGAGCCCCGCGTCGGGCTCTGTGCTGACTGCCAGCTCAGAGCCTGGAGCCTGTTTCGGTCTGTGACTCCCTCTCTCTCTGACCCTCCCCTGCTCACGCTGTCTCTCTCTCTCTCCTAGAAATAAATAATAAAAAAAGATATTAAAAAAAAATATGATTACTTATTTACTTAAAATACACCTCGTGATCCCCCTCCACTTAAAGAAAGGGGTAAAAATGCCTCTAAATATCCAAAAGAGCTGTTTTAGCAGTTCATGCTCTAGAGCCTAAAAACAAAACATAAAAACAAACAAATAACCTCCCAAAAGAGGCTCTGGTTTAAAGCTCATTTATCCATAGCTTTAGAAACATTTTTAATAAGCTGGTCAGCTACTCCTTGGTCACAACATATCAAAAGCAGGAAAATGGGGGTGGGGGTCAGGCTAAGGGTAGGGCTGCCACAAAAGCAGCATGTGGATGGTACTTACCAGTGAAAACTAGCAATAAGCAATAAAAGAGGAAAACTATACAAAGAACAGCACTTAATTCAGTGAAAGAGCAATAGCTCCATTCATTTCACACAATCCAGTGAGTATCACTGTACTAAAATAGGCAATCGCTGATTTTTCACTGTGATCCCTCTTAAGTTATTGAGAAAAAGCTACATTATATTTAACGCACTGCTTAAAAGATCAGGGTAACCAGGCAAAAATACCAACAGAGATTTTACTGGAACTCAAACCTAGTATAAAATAAATTTTAAATGAATAAGAGTATTTTGAAAACCAAAAACACTGTTTGGAGGCTGCACAGAAGAAGAGCCAGTCCTATCATTTACATATCGATATTGTAAAGATAGAATAGACAGTGAAGTCCTAGTGCCAAAACAGACAAACACACAGATCAACAGGCCAAACACAAAGTTTGGAAAAGGCTCAAAGGTCAGCGTGCACTATTAGTACCAAAAATATTGTCTGGTAACAAAACAAGTTATAATGGAACAGAGTAAACCATCAATTATAGAAATAGATGTTGCAGGAGAGCTGAGTTAAAGCTGAATGAAATAAGAAGCAGCTTCCTTCTATTACTTGGAATGGCACTGAACTAAAGCCTAATTTGATTTAGACAGTGGAGAAATAGCCAGGTTGGAAAAAAGAAGAGCTGGCTCAGGGAAAAGCAGAGAATGCTACGCAACTGCCACATCAGAAATTAGGTGCAACACATTCTGAGCTTTTTGTAGAAACCTGTAGTTAATGCTAATATGTATCCCTCCATGGGCATACACACTGGCCCATCCTCTCTCACTACCGCACCTATTTTATTACCAAACACAACTTGAGGAGGCCATAAATGAATACCCAACTACAATGAAATGATGTAACTCCTACTCCTGGATACTTAAGTGTGTCCTCCGCACAATTCTGTTGTTACCAATAAATCACAAGAGATAGACAGTCTCAGTTTTGATGTAACTGTGGTTGAACTTATCACCAGTCAAGTACTCTTAGTATTATTTTATCCGTTATTTTCTTATTAGGAAAAAATCCATAATGGTTGCATGCTAGTTGTTTACATCCTTTTCTAACCACATAGCTGTTTCATAAATATTTGCTTTAAAACAAATGTAACAGGTAGGCAGGCAATCGTGTGCCAATTCCCATTTTCTCTATTATATTACTTTCAAGTAAAATATAAGAGTATGCAAATTTGAGCTACAGGTTCTATGGGTTTCATTATATAAATATGTATAAAGATATATCTGAAGGTGAGATTCACTAAGTAACACAACACCCTCACACTGGGGCCCCAGGGGGAGTTTCCTCAGCTCTCAGACCCAGGAATGTCCTGCTTCCTGGATTTTCCTCCACATTGTAGGGACTGATCCAGGAGAATAGCTATGTTTTCTATTTTTGCTTTGGCTATTAGGAAACACAGGCCATTTCTGTAGTAACCGGAGGTATCCTGCTCTTACTCTTATTTTCTCACTGGTCTGACTTATCCTCACCCATTTTTACTTTGCATTTTGGTTTCCTGGGAATAGGTTCTCATTGGAGAAGAGCGTATAATAAATACACAGGAATTGTCAGTGCAGGGGTGTGGTGAGGAATTCACCCTAACTTAACCGGGGCAGCTTTGCTAATTTTAAACACACTGATCTGCCATGTAAGATTCCTTTTGGGGGGGTGGGGATGGGAGGAAAGATAGGCTAAAGCCATAAAAGCACTTGTCTACTGTGATTTCTCTCTCAGTTTGAAACAAATGTTTGAGATCAGCTTCCTGTTTTATGCCTCCAAGAACTCATTTTGCTCTATAAAACTAAAGATCTTTTTTCCTGTGTCCCCGCTTTCCCAAATCATTTACAAACATGGGAAGTAACACTAACCTTGGCAACTAAATGTAAACATTTCAGTCTACAATTTGACTCCCTCTAGTTTAATTCATTTAAAATATTTATTGAGTACCTCTCTACATAAAGCACTGCTTTATTCACTGTCCCCAGGCAAAACTGTCTTAATGTGCTATGTTGCTTCAACAGGGGCTCAGATACTGGCCACAATAGCTTCTTTACATTTAGGAGCTTTGAAGAAGAGTCAAATACAATGAACCACTTCACGTCTAGATGAAAGGAAATGGCTGGCTTCTAAGGCAAGGCCTTACCATAGGGTTCATTTACATTCTTTCCCTTTCTCAAATGGTGCTAAAGCAAAGCCATCACCACTACTTGAAAAAATAGGGTCTAATTAATGAGGAGATTTGCCTTCTCTGCCTATTCCTGTCAACCTTATTTCAATTCATGGGGTCAGTAGTTAGACTCAAAGTCAGCTGACTCCATTCTTCCCCTTTCCTAGAAATCACATGCCCATTGTTAAGATGCTGGATCATTAAAAGTCAGAGCCGGGGGAGCGTCAGCACTGCCTACTGCCTACTGTAGACGCCTCCTCTCCCAGCTCATGGAGCTGGATGAGCTCATCCTAATTACATGGAAAACTGAAGGTCAGTGCATCAAATTAATGCAGCAGCATATTTCAAAGGGGGGTATGACCTCCCCTCCCTATTACAATTTGGTCAGTGAAAATGGTTCTCTCCTCCCCGCTGCCAATATTGTCAACAGGCATTCAGCACAGAACAATTGGGAGTATTGAAACATGTAATTAAGTACTGCTTAAAACTACTCTATTCTAATTAATAGAGCCAATTTGCACAATATGTAATCTTTTCAGTTCTTTAGTGCAGTCCAATGGTCTTCAGTAAGCAGCTCTAATCTCCTCAGGCTCAGGAAAGAAAAGCTATTTTCTAACTTTACTTCCCTTTTAAAAGTAGAGGCTAAACGCCAAGCAGTACCCTGCACGTTAGCGCCACTAGCATCTGATCTGCGATTCTAGCAAACTGCTAACTGCTTGGGGTTTCCAGCCAAAAGTCGGCCAGGGACAAATGTAAAGACATATGCTGACATTGTGCAAGACAGGAACTGGGTGACACATAAAACTTGCTATTTAATAAAATGGAGGTAGTTTTGAAACCAAAGATCAGGTTAAAAATGCCATCATTTCCCTAAAGCTTTCGTAAATTATCATCCAAGGGAAGATACCTTTGCATTTGTTCGTTGTCTTGTCCAAAATTGCCTTCGTGGAGACTATTTTCCCGTATCTAAAAGTAAAAAGAAAAAAAAAAGGAGAAGTTAAAATCAAGGAACACTTAGTAACATCTAAGCCCAGAGAGCACACACACTTTTCAAACATCTAGAGACTTTAACAGATGAAATGTTCTATACTTAGGGGACAGAAAATGAGACTGCTAAGCTCTAACCTAAAAACAGGGAACAGCTAGGTCTCCTGTTTGAACCTCTGGACTACAGTTTGATGTTGAACTTTGAGGAATCAGGTACTTACCTGACAATCTTGGGACCAAAAAATAATAATAAGTAATAAAATAAAAAAAAAACAAAAAAGAAAAAAGGAATATGAGCTCCATAAAAAGTTTCTTCTAGTAACACTATATGAATACAAAGCCAAATGCAAAGTTACAAAACTACTGAAGTACTATGATCCACAGAGACTTTATAGATTGGCAAGAGGGGGGAACCTGCCTGCATTATATCTACTCCTTTTGGTTTTGCAGACAGCACCACATGGCTCCCATCGTCACGCAAGAGTGNGAAGACTCTGAAAACTATTTATATTTATATAAATAAATATATAAAAATATACAATTATATTCATTAATACCTCTTTTAACTGAGTAATAACAGTTATCCAGTATACACTCTAATGTGTGTGTACACGTGTGTGTATAAGAAATGAACAATCAAGAATATAAAACAGGGGGGGCGCCTGGGTGGCTTAGTCGGTTAAGCGTCCGACTTTCGCTTAGGTCATGATCTCGCGGTTCGTGGGTTCAAGCCCCGCGTCAGGCTCTGTGCTGACTGCCAGCTGAGAGCCTGGAGCCTATTTCAGAGTCTGTATCTCCCTCTCTCTCTGACCCTCCCCTGCTCACGCTGTCTCTCTCTCTCTCCTAGAAATAAATAAAAAAATAAACATAAAAAAAAGAATATAAAACAGGGATTAAGCATGAATTCTATGAGGGTTTGTATAAATGTGTCCAAATTCCTTAATGTACAGTAGACACTGGGGGAAGGAGGGAGAAAATCCAGAATGCACTGCTACTGAAGATGAAATGGCAGCATGGTTTAAATACATGCACTGATCCTGCATCCTTTCATAGTGACTAGACCACAATGTAAGGAACTGCCATCTATGTCTGTCTTCAAAAAACTAAGGGGGGAAAAAAAAAACCTTTGAAAAATAATCCTTAAAAATTATTGGGACTCTAAGAAATGCAAATAACTTTCATACACGTGAAACCTGTGTCCTCCTTTATACATGGTCAATTCTCAGATTTTACTTTCCCCTGTACTGCTTTTAAAATTTCACATTTTCTCTAATATTACTTTCTCATGATTGATCTTGAGGACTAAAAAGTCTCTTAAAAGTTTAGGAAATGAAACATCTGTACAGAGATGCAGCATTTTAACCATTGTGAATATTGTAGGTTTCTAGTTTATGCTTTGAACAAGCTGAAATATTTTTATTGAGAAGAAACTAATGGCTTGAACCGCCTCTTTGCCTCTGTTTATTTTCACTCTGTGTAATCATGTAATCAAATGATTACTAACTAGGCATGAAAGTAAAGATAATTTAAGGTTCAAATGACAATTACATCAAGAGGCAGAATGCTGCACAAACACCTTCAATTCCCTGTAGAGATTCTGAGTATTTATAACAACATTAACACAGGTCACTATGCTTACCAAAAAAAAAAGTTATAATTTAAAAAAATCTGCTAACCATAAAAAATAGGTGATTTAGAGACCACTTTTTTAGCAACCATTTATTTACGTGCTTGATATTTACCAGTGGTCTCTCCTTTTGCTAAAGTTTTAGATGAAAAGATTCTTAGACTGCATTCCTGTCTCATACCTTTCCAAAAGTATGGAAGAAAGTTAGTAGGATTCCAATTTGGGATAAGGGGATTGAAAGTCACAGAGATTAAGAGACTTTGCCTGAGGTCACAGAGTTCAGGGTCTTTTGTAAACCACACAGAAGAAAGGAAATTTAGGGAAGGTCAGGGGCTGGCCTTGTACTTTTCTGGTCATGCTCTCCACACTAATGATGGGCAAGAAAGAGAGAAGTTGGGAGTAGGAAAAAAGAAAAGACTCTGGTCGTACTGGTACTCAATCCATGCCACGCTCTCTTCAGGTTTCTGTTCTCTTTGGTCTCTTTGCTACTTTGATGTTATTCCTCACTTCCCCATCTATGTAACCCACACCTCCTCTGCTCTGAGCTCTCTCTCCAAATCTCATTCTACATTTCTGGGTACTCTTTTCATTCTTCTTTGTCCATTCAGCCTCCTCTTCTCCCTCCTTAACCAAGTTACTCTCATCTCAACCCTTCCACTGCCTAGGAAATTCATCCAATGCTATGGTGTTATTTAATGCATCTTCTCTGATGGCCTGCTTCTTATTCTGGAGTTGCTGTTGTTGTTGTTGTTTTATTCCACCAAAACTTTAGTTTTTGTCACCTCCTCTTTCAACTTAATATCTCAGTTAAGATATTAAGATACCTAAATATCTCATGTAATGTCACCCAATGCCCACTATTTTCTAAGTCCCATCCCCAAAGAGCCCCCAACACATCTTCCCTGTCTTTTCCATTCAATAGTGCTATTTCACTCCCAATCTCCACCAAGCTCGAGATCTTCCAGACGCCATCAACTCAGCCATTCCTGAGTCCAGACAGCAGTAACTCTTCTGAGTTGTCTCTGATAATGTTTCTAATATTCATCCTTCCCCTTCACTGTGTCTAAAGCCAAGCAAAAAATACACAATAGTTCTTGCCTTGCCTCTAGTCTCTGCTGCTTGCAACCCTGTCTACTGCTTTTATATACCTTACACATCATTTTAAACATGTCTCTCTCAACCCACCATTATCCCATTCTACCCATGCTTGAACCTGAAGAATCTATTCAAACATTATCTCTTCCATGAACCCATCCCTAATCTCATCCAAATCCGTTGTGATTTTATAAGAAACCAGAGAGGGGATTGCATGTACTCAGTTCCTACTTATGTTCTAGGCACTGTGCCAGGGACTTTGTATGCATGATCTTATTTAATTAACTTTGCAACGATCTTATGAGGTAGGTGCTATTATTCCCATTTTTGCAAATGGGAAAACAAAAGCTCATATAAATTTTAAGCCTAAGATCTCACCTAATACCCCAAAGCTTCAATGAATTGTGTTTCATTTTTCACTGCAATGTATTCATGAAATAATTCTGACAAACAAGGTTTCCTTTATACACCGAGCGTACGAAAGGAGAGGAACCAAGTGGATGGATGGTATCAAGGTATGGGAGTAGATTTACTTTTCAAGCCAAAGCAGAGCTTCTGTTTGTGTTAAACACAAGAAATAAACATGTGGTTCATGGTTGAAAGAGGGACTGGGTGGGAGGGGGGGGTAGAGGAGAAGAGATATTTCTGAAATGTATCAGTTTTGCTTTCTATTGCGGTTTTTACCATGATTTGTGGGTTAAGCCTGAAAGACTGTGACTTCTCAGAAAGGCAGAAAGCAGTTTCCACTCTGTGCTGCTATTATTCCATACTGCCTCCCGGCACTGCAGTGGATCAGTGGACTGCTTATATGGAGTTACCTGAGGGGTGCAGAATGGTCTACCTCTCACAGGCTGTCTTCTCTTGGAGGCTGTCCACTCAGCTAGACCTCCCACAGCACCAGAACTATCTCACTAAAATAACCGGGCTGGAAGATGTCACATTTTCAATCACTCAGGCCCTGGCTAAGGCAGCTTCTCAGTGGGTAATGATGTCACCATGTTGTGGAGATGGAGTACAGAACAAGCAGTTCTGATGACAGGAAGAAGGATCTAGAACGTGGGGATGAACCGTCTATCAAACGGCACCTCGAGGAACAGGAAAAGAGTAGCAAGGCTTCAGAGGAGTCATCACATCCCGCTACTGGTTCTGTTTGCAAAAGGATTTAACAATGTGGGGTAAGGGATGGGGGGGGGGGCGCGTTACAGCTGATTAACATTTAGTGTGAGTCTGTTGGTGATCATCAGGGCCTAGGAGTAAAAAATTCATAAAGCAACTTATTCACCTACCCTTGTTCCAATATACATTTTGTTTTAAAAAGTAAGTAGGGGCGCCTGGGTGACTCAGTTTCTTAAGGGTTCGACTGGTGATCTCGGCTCAGGTCATGATCTCATGGTTTGTGAGTTCGAGTCCGGCTTTGGCCTCTGCACTGACAGCATGGAACCTGCTTGGGATTCTCTCTCTCCCCCTCTCTCTGTCCCTTCCTCACTCCTCCTGCAAGCCCTCATGCTCTTGCTCTCTCTCAATTAATAAACTTAAAAAAAAAAACCCAACTCATTAAATAATAGGGACATGTTGGGAAAAACAGGCCTCTTGACCGGCAGATTTCACATTCTAATGACACCAAGGGGAAGAGAGCAAGGTGTCGACTTTTATGGGGAAAATGTGAATATGAAGATTCTTTGAGTTTTCACCAGCTTCAAAGTAACATAAGGCTCAGACCACAGCCCTGGCTACCCAGAATATAATATTCTTTGCTAAGAGTAGATAATCCACTCCAGAGGAAGCAAAAGGATAAAGAGTCATTAGGAGATGTGACTACAGAGTCATTAGAATTTCAAAGGGAGAGGATAACAAGACTCACATTTAAACCTATTGGCTCAAGTGAACTTGGCTGATAAAACCTGCTGATCATCTACCAACATTTCTTCTGCTTGTATCACAGCTTTAGACGTTTCTCCCCCATTTCCTTTTAAATTTCTTTCATTTCAGTAAGTTTCAGTCTGTACTTAGTAAATAAAACTTCATTTTCTCCTCCACCTCCATCACTTAGTCCCTCCTAAATGCTACCTTTTTATTAATTCACCTTAATTACAGAAGAAATGCATACTTGTAATTAGAAGATGCAGAAAGGTAGGTTGAAATATTAAAATCACTGGAAGTCCTGGGTAGGAATGTTAAAACACATTAGTGCCTATCTGTAGACTTCATCTAATGTGTGTGCACACATGGAACACACGCGTGTGCACAAGTGTGTGCACAAACTCCTGTACTAGGGAACTCGTGGCTTTTACAAGTGCAGGCTCTGGAAACTGGAGTCCAACCCACCCATTGCCAACAGATGGCGACAGTGGTTGACAAGTTATTTTAACACTGGTCATTCATTCCAGTTGTAAATTCATTTAGGGCACCACAGGGTTATGTGCAGTGTTTGAGTTTTGAAATATTTTATGAACGTTATTAAACATGAAAAAACAATGAACATGCAGAAACCAACAGTAAGACAAAGTATAAACTTATAATGTAAACAAAAAAATATATTTTAAGCTTGACAAAGCCCTGATATTGCCCCTGTACAGAAGATGACTGGTTTTTGTTTATTTTTTAAATTTTTTAAAATTTTAAGATAGAGAGAAAGAGGGAGCATTTGGGTGAACAGAGGAGAGGGGCAAAGGGAGAGAGGATCCCAAGCAAGGATTCTGCACTAGTAGTGCGGAGCCTGATGCAGGACTCGATCCCCTGACCTCAGGATCATAACCTGAACTGAAATCAGGAGTTGGATGCTCACCCAACTGAGCCACCCTGGCTCCCCATGGGTTTTGTTTGTTTTAATAGCTGAACTGCCAGTGAAGGACAAACTGAGTATGCATCCTGTGAGATTCTGTGTCTGTGCAAAGGACAATAATCAGCAAGAAGGAAGGACAGGGAACTGAATGATTTATTGTATATGACTATCAGTTCAACATCAATACTGGACAGTATGACCTAATGTGTTAATTCAGGAGAATAATAAAAGTAATAGCTTACATTTATACAGCTTTTATTTTATGCCAGGCACTATTCTAAGTGTTGTAAGTCATTTTAATCCTAACAACCATTTTTGGAGTAGGTAAGGGATTTTTCCCGGCTTTGAGGATGTGAAACTAAGGAGCAGAGCGCATGGGACCTAGTAAAGGTTTGCAGAGCCAGGAAGTGGCAAAGATGAGACACTGGAAGTTTGCTCTGGACAACCATGCTGACAGCTGCAGAAACTGGTTACCAACCACAGGCTGTTCCATTGGTCCAAAGCAACTCCCATCTTGAATCTGCACGGCTCCAAATGAGTGAGAGGATGAGGGCGACTCTACGTGCAAAGGTTTCCAGGACAGATGCTGATAATATTAAGAAGGGAATCTGAGATAAAATAGAAACATTGTTCTACTTGGAATAAAATGCCCAACAGAGCATATCTATTATTGGAAAGGAGGCATGACTGGCTTTAAAGCTTAAAAGGAATAACTCGTGTATCTACCGGGTAAGAATGGATTTGGGACTATAAGCTAAAACTCTTCTTGTCATTTTGGAGTTTTGAGGGAAAAGGAAAAAAAATGCACACACAAAAACACCCACATAGAAATGATACCATATATGTTGTTTTCTACCTTGCTCTTTTCAGTGCTTTATTTTTTCAGTGGCTTCCCAGGAAAAGAGGATTTCTTAAAATTTATCTCTTCGAACAATGGGTTGAATAGAGGAAGGAAAAAAAAGTATTAAATAACACTCATTTTGCTAATTGAGAAGTTTGTTGGAGAATAAAATAAGAAAGGATTCAGAATAACATGGATAACATATCTATGGATATATGTTATATATATATGTTATTCTGAATCCTCACTACCTTGAATAACTCAGCTGGTTACGTTTTATTTACTTGGTATTGAAAGTGGTAAACATTTGAAGATGAGATTTAAGACATGTATCATTTTAAAATTAGGCAACCAATATCAAACAAATTTTATATGACTTTACCTTTTTAGCACTGAAGATTTTGTTTATTTATTTTTGAGAGAGAGTGCGAGCGGTGTGGGGAGAGGGGAGTAGAGAGAGAGAGAGGGAGAAAGAATCCCAAGGAAGCAGGCTCTGCACTGTCAGCAAGGAGCCCAAAGCGGGGTTTGAACTCCCAAACTGTGAGATCATGACCTGAGCTAAAATCAAAAGTCATATGCTCAACCGACTGAGCCACCCAGGTGTCCCAGCACTGAAAGATTTTCAGTGTTTCTGCAAGATTCTTCTAAGATCTAAAAGTATGAAAGGTATAGAAAACTGTTCTACCTTTTACTTCAGTTGTTTTGGCTTAGCTCTTACCATTCCTTAATAGTTCCTTCTACTTGTGTTGTAGAGCTGGGTGTGCCTTTGTGAATAAATGATTTCTGGTAACAGGACAGAACAGAAAGTTTTGTCTTATGCAGCTGAAATTAGAGCCAGGGTTTGAAGGAGGTAAAATGCCTGGCAAGGGAAAGCTGCTACAAGCCCTAAAGGTCAGGAATAAACCTGGTGCTGAAGGTGAACGGAACACAGGAAGAACAAGAACAGTCAAGAAAGAGATCAGACCAAGAAACCAACCCACAAATATTTATAGGATGTCTTTGGCATGCCCTTCACCATATAAGACCTATGAAAAATATACACAACGCCATTCTTGTCATCAAAAGGGGGACAATCTGTTGGTGGATGTTAGAGAAATTTTAATATTAAAAAAGAACTAAGAAAACTTGAGGTGTTGTCTGGTGGATGCTAAGTCAAGGAGGCCTAAAACACAGGATAAAGGTCCAGTTCATGAAGAAAGACTTTGGGGAATGCAGAAATTCAGGTGGGCTAGGGAGGACAATAAATAGAAAAACCTGTCTAATGCAACCTGTGTTGGGGGAGTAAGGGAGGCTAAGTCTGCAAAGGTCCTATAGGACCTTGAGTTCCAGAAAAAGGAGTCAAGGAACAGGATGTGGCTGGAGGTTTTGCAACTACACTGTGATATGATGAAAGCAAGAGTTTAGTAAGATTAATGAAAATCTTATGGCTAGGATTAGCAGAGAGAGATGCCACGTTGTATTTTGTTGTTTTTGTTTTTGCTCTTTGTAGTCAAGCAATAACACTCAAGTTCAAGAAATTAAAATAGAGAGATCACAGCAGCTAGGAGATGACTGGGATGGTTCCAAAGACAGAGGACTTTTATGAACTAGCCTAGATGCCTAACTTGACAGCTGAGAAGAATCATCCATGGTGTCCGTGCTACGGAAAGCTGGTGGCTTGTCTCTGTGGATGCAGAGAAGAGGGAGAAAAAGAGCCACTGTGGCTCACTTTTCCGCATTGTCCTGGAAAGGATGGGGGCTCCAGCCCTGTCCCAGACCTAGAGCTTGAGAAGAGATGATCTGGCAGAAGCTCTGACCATCCCCAAGCAGTCTATCCCTCTGGTGGAGAATAAATTCCAGCAGCTCTGGGACAAAGTAGCACATTTTTCAAGAGAAAATATACACACCTGCAGACAGGATTTTTCATAACACTGACATTTTAAGATAAACATACCCTTTCAGAATACAAATAAAATTGGCAAGTTGCACCCAGATTTTGAGGTTTGTAACCCCTTCTGACTAATTTTAGAGCCATGCCTGCTCATCTGCCTTTTCAACATTCCTGGGTGGCACAGCTAATGTATTATAATTGCCACACAAAAGTAACCATTGAGTCTATTTATTGCATATATGGCCTGGACTAAATAATTCATAGAGAATGGACATTAAAACTATCTCATCAGAAATGGCTAAGATGCATTTTTGCCATATTCTATGAAAAAATTATCCCTCTCTTCTAAATAAAAAGCACACTATAAAGCATTTGATTTATTACACAGATTTGCTATTATAGTTTAGTATCAAGTCTATTATGATCTGCAATCAAGGTAAAGTAGCTTTATACTATTTTATGGTCTTTTAAGAGCACACAGCATGCAAAGCATCATTTATAATATCTTATGACGATATTTTTGCCACAAATCACTGTAGTACAGCACTTAGGGATGCAGTCACAGACCTACATTAGTGCTCCCGAGTACTAATATTTCAGAGGAAAATAAAACTCACTGAGAACGGAACCCAGAATTTTACATGTAAAATGGAGATTATCTGTCATAAAAAGAATCCCTAAGAGTCTCAAACACTGATCAGTGTAATTTTTAAAACAAAGACAACTTGGTTATAGAAAGTGGCCTTTTATTTCTGAACTGAATTTATGCACTGACAATGACAGAGCACTTAAAAAACTCTCTTCCTCTCCCACCCAAACCTATAATGTATTTTCTTTGCTTTGACAATCTCACTTTCATGTTTACTTCACGTTACTGTATGGTAACGAAGACAGTACTGTAGCAGAACAAAGACAGATTTGCAACCAGAGAGGCCCACGCTCAAGTGATCCTTTGGTCAATGACCAGCTCTGGTGTAGCAGCTGTCTGGCCTCGGTGGCCCCACCCACACAGCAGAAGGATAACATCTAACCTCACAGGACCACTGCTCAGGGGCTGGCACAGGGCCTGACACCTAACAGATACTCAATAACGAATGAATGCTGTCCTCTTCTCTCAACACACTCTAAATAACGGCACTTCTGATGCTCACCACTTGACAGCACTAAGCTAGACTCCCTCCTTATCTTCATTTTGACATGATCCTGGGTTTAAAAAATGTTGAGAAAATGTAGACCTACCATTTTTATGGTTACTTTTCGGCATGGTTATTTGCATAATGTAGCCACTCAATATATACTGGCTGAATAAGTGAAATATAAACATGTAATATGAATTGTTTTCCCCTGAAAGTGTTTGGTGTGGGGAACTGAAGAAGGTTGGCAGCAGTAAGAAGGGAAATACTACATTTTGCCTTGGAAAGTGAACACGACCTTGTATTTTATTCCAATTTAGCTTATAAGAACACCAAGGAGGGAACCGAGGTAATTTAACAGTTTAACACTGCAAGTAAATATTAGCACCAAAAAGAAAACTGTAAAATGTTAGGAGGGGGAAAGACCCAAAAACCTAAGAGTTTTTGTCCCTAGGTTGTTTTTCATGTTATCTCTAAATCTGATGCTCTTTTAAAGAGAAATCAAAACTAGAAATCCTTCAGACACATACACAGTACTGAAGAACTATGTCAGAGTCTGTAGAAACTGAATGCATTGAACTCCAACACTGAAAAACATTAATGACTGCTTCATTCAAAACAAGAAGAGCGTGACAGAGACTAAAAGTAAACATACTCTCTGAAGGAAAACAGAGTTATCTAAAACTATTAAAACAGAGTGTGAAAATTACCTAGAAATTTCTTTTGATTCTGATACAAGCAAAAGAGGCAAGAGTCAAATTGGACATTCCCTAGACTGAACACTAATGTTGGATTTTATCCAAAACACAGCACCAGTATATTGATTTTCAAATGCAGTCAGTCCCTCCTTTCCTAAAGTAATACATCTTGACTGCCCCCATGACCTTGAAAAGCCAGTCTGAAGAACAGACTGAAAAGGAAAATGATATTTTACTCATTTTTAGCTCTAAGAAATCTGGGGATACAATGTAAGTGCCTCACTAGTATACACTTGGACGATACAAGCAAGAGAATCCTAACATACTCTGCCAAAACAGTTGACGTTTCTAAACTTAGGTATTTCATTCAAGGGTCACTTGTGACCGTGGTCATGGCTCTGAGTGGATCTGATGGAAAAGGCATACTGGTTTCTCCCACACTGGTGTCCTACTGGTTTGCCTGTGAAAAAGAACTGTCCTTCGACACTACTGAAGATAAGCGGTCATTCCAGAGACAGAGTAGTATGGTTCTGAGAGTTTACAAGTTTAACATTTAAGAAAATCGGAGAGGAATCATGTGTATGTAAAAGACTGAAACTAAGGAGAACCAAATGCTGTAAATTATTTCAGTATCAGTTTCACATAATTACCATATCCCAAATGAAAAGACTATACCTCACTCTCAAGATGGCTGGAATTCACTGCATTTTCCAGAAGACATTCTCATTCTCCTTTACAAGTAAGGGGGCTGTGAATGAAGGCGGGGACTGTTTACATGACTTAGTAACAATTTTCCCATCTTGGTTGTTTTGAGAAATCTTGCACAATAGGAGAGGTGCTAATAGGGGAAAATGCCATTCAGATTCTCTAAAAGAACAAAACTAGATTCAAGAAATGAAGGCAAATACTGATCTGAAGCAAAATTCCAGAGTGGATTAGTAAATGGAGGGTTAGAGAGACTTGTGAAAAGAACAAACACCAGTGAAGTCCTGAGGAGCAATTCATACACATTCAAGTTTGGTTCTTTCTCCTTTGGGGAGTGCTAAGGGAGAAAGGGCTGCTTGGGAATGTACATAGTATATTTCGACTTGAGCTAAATAAAAATCACTCTTCGCTCAAGGAACTAGATGAGGACACCTGGGAAGAGAAATTTGGTTTGGATGAGTGGGTAGGTAACGGGTTAAACAAGTGTCTGGGCTGAAGTCGGCTGGCCAGCGATTGCAGCATGGAGGGCAGGCTCTAGTGCTGTGCCACACGGCTCTGTTCCTGGCAGTACTTTTTCAATACTGAAGCAATTACATAAATCAGGTAACTGATAGCACACTAATTACATACATACGTGTTCCAAAGCTGTCAGGGGAGGATGGTGGATGTAAGATGTCAAAATTAATACTTTGAAAATGTTTTAATAGGCTAGAAGAATCTTTGGCCAAAGCCAACACTATAATATTTAACAGAGAAAAGTCAGTCATTTACATATGACTTATTCCAAGGGTGGGAGGGAATCAACTGCATAAACTTAGGTAAAGCTGTAGCTTATTTGCATGAAAATACCTGATTTTTTTTTTATTAGGAACAAACAGATTCAAGTTCTCTGAATAAAACAGATTTAGGTTGCACTGAGAAAAATATGTGATCCTGATCATAATGAGAAATTATGCTTTTGGGCCTCTTTGCTCACCAATCCCCAAACCTCACCATTATGGGTTGAACTGTGTCTCCCCAAAGATGTCCTAGGCTCCAGTACCTGTGAATATGATCTTATTTGGAAATAGGGTCTCTGCAGATATAATCAAGCTAAGAGGAGGTCATTATTAGGGCAGGCCCTCATCCAATGTGACAGGTGTCCTTAGAAGAGGGAAATTTGGATTCAGAGACACAAAGAGATGCTGTATGATGAAAGGTGAGGAATTGAGCTACAAGCCAGGAATACTAAGGATTGGTGGCAAGCCACCAGAAACTAGGAAGAGACAAGGAGGGATTCTCCCTTACAAGATTCAGAGGGAATATGGCTCTGCTGACACCTTAATTTTGGACTTCTGGCCTCCTGAACAGTGAAACAGTAGTTTTGTTCGTATAAAGCCCACGGCAGAGCGTCCTCAGTGCGTCTTGTGCGGCAGTCGGCATGCTGCTGCACGGCCAGCACGTCTGCGTCCCCGTTAGATGTGCACCTTGGGACTGCTTCCCTTCGTGTATCAGGCCGCGGAAGAGTCAACAGTCAAAATTCAGAATGGGTGGAGGAATAAATAAATGAGTAACAACAGCCTGCTTTCAGGGAGGGTTTTCTAGTCGAACGTATTTGTTCTAAACCTCTCTTCCTAGTCTGAGCGTTTTCAGAAGAGAATGAGCACAATAGACAAATGTCCAGAAATCACATCCTCTGAGGCAGGGATAGCTGAGGGCCTTATAGATGCCTACCTGGAAAGGGAGACTACATATAAAAAAGGCCTTTTCTAAACACAGCGTAGAGAGCTTGCGGCCACTAGCAGTGCGTAAGCAGAGCTGGGGACAGGCTGGGTCAGCAACGCTGTTGCACAGAAGGCTTTCACAAAAACTGACCTAGGAAGAGATGATCACCAGCACTAAACAGAAAAATAAGTGCAGTGATTTTTTTTTCCAAAAGTTAAATTTATTCAAAGATTATGTATTTCTCACATTTCTAGTTTTAAAATGGCCTTTCTTTTAATGAAATAGTGGTGAAGAGTGGTGGTCATTTCAGTTTATGTCCTTTTGGACGAAATATAATCTTAACTCTGCACCGGATCTCTAACCCTAATTATTTCTGTTTGATATACTGGTCCTTAAAATCCAAAAACCTGGGGCGCCTGGGTGGCTCAGTCGGTTAAGTGCCTGATTTTTTATTTTTGGCTCATGTCATAATCCCATGGTCCATGAGACTGAGCCCTGCATTGGGCTCTGTGTTGATAGTGCAGAGCCTACTTAGTATTCTTCCCTTCCTCCCTCTCTCTCTCAGTCCCTCCCACTCTCAAGATAAATAAATACTTTTTTAAAAATCCAAAAACCTGGGGGACCGCTAAAACATTGTGGATTGGGGAGCAGGAGGCTGGTATCCCTGCTCTGGAAAGGGGACTGGTCTGCATGATTAAGAAGATTAATGTCAGTAAGAATAATGGTTATGTGGACAGAATCACTGGGTAAAAGAATAATGGCAAAAACATCTATTAAAAAACCCACACTTCACAGCATTCCACTTATTTTAAGTTATAAACTGGGACAAAAACAGCCCAATAAAATTCTGTAAAATTATACAGGGATTGACCGTGCTCCCAATAAAAATATACCCGAGGGAAAAAAATGAGACAAGCGGAGAAGGCCTGTGGTTAGCTTCCCTCTTTCCAGTTTTCTCCAGGACGCAACTGAAGTGGGTAGTATTACCAGCAATGATGCCTCCTTATACCTCCTGAACTATCCTGCTGAATCAGCAGAGAACAACCCTCACTCCCCGGATTTCCTGCTTTGCTCAGGGCTTACTTTACCTTGAATGCTTCAACAGTCAAGGTAAAACAGGTTCCGAATGTAAATGTAGTATTTTGTACTTAATCTTTAGAAAGGCCCTGTGGAATCTGCTAGGAGACAATCCTGAGAACCCAAATCCTAGTGATACTAGAAAGTCGCTGAAGACGAGTCAAAGGAAGTGACCAGAAAGTCTCACTACATAACACAGTTTTAACACAGCGTACACACACACACTTCTTTTCAGGTGAATGTAAAGTTCACTCACCCCAAATGCCATCCCAGGCGCTAGTGGGTGGAGATGGGGATGGGGGGTAGGAGAGGTGGCCTTTCTTTGAGCTTGAGTTGAAAGTGAAACATAGGGATATGACATGATTATCTCTCCTGTGCTTATCTGAAAAACTCATATTACATTTAATCTATAGGATGACCCTAATAATAATAATTCCCACTCTCTTGTAAAGGACATGGCACTGTTTTAGAATGCAGGTAAAATAAAATACAAAGTCTTAAGTGAAAGTGAAGTGCTCTTTCTCATTACTTAACTGTTAAGAGCTCAGCTTAACAAAGTATTTGTTTTTCTTTTACCTGGGTCAGCCCCCACCAAGCCAGCATCTGTTCCAAACTGTATCTGAGGAAGGTGTTAATTGTCCCCCTCACACCCGGGCCTACACTGGGCACACTGATTGCTCCATGCCCCTGATTGTTTCCACTACAACACCCTAACTCCCAAAGAAATCAGGAAATGTCTTTAAGCTGCAGCTTGCTTCCTAGATCTGACTCTAAGCCCTTACACTTCAAAGGGCTTCCAAAACGTACACTCCATTTTCAGAAGCAACGGGACAGGAATGAAGGGCGAGTGAAGTAGGGGATGGGTGGTGGGAAGGAAACAAGCACTTTTCGGTCTACTAAATGAAAAATTACACTTCCTTCTAGTTGCAGAACATGCAACTCAAAGAGATACCCGATTACAGAAATCAGAGAAAAGTTGCCATGGGAATTCAGAAGACAATAACCAACTGGTATTTTTTAAAACCAACAAGTACTTCAGAGACATGTGAAACCATGCAACTCTTATACATGAGCCTTGAATGATACACCTTAAGGAAAACAGAGACAGAGTGCATTCATTTTAAATAGACAAAAACTTGAGGGGTACGCCACCTACTCTAGTACCATGTATAATCAGATGCCCGCATTTGTAAGTCCATTCTGGCAAGAATAATTTTTAACACCCAGTTCTATAAATATTTTCATGTTTCAATGAGAATGACTACTCTGAATTGCTACTCAGAGAGTATCTGCTGCAGTACCTGAAGATTTCCATTTTTCTCTGACATTGTTTTACCTATGGAGATTTTGCGGAAAAGGAGAGTAAGATGTGGCAACGCCCACTAGGTCCTCAACAAGTTACTCTTGAGTAAGCAAATGCGCTAATAGATGGGGAATCTGTATGTCTACCAAGTACACGACAAACAAGTAGGCAGTTAAGAAATAGGAGAGAAGTCTTTGATTTTTATGATAAATGCTCTATAAAGAACTGTCACATTTGCTATGTTACAAGGACTTTCACACATACCTTGTCCAAGCCTCGTGACGACCTGGCACAGGAGATTAGTCCCGTTCTCCGGAGGAAAGGAACTGAGACTGGGGAAGAAAGGGGAATGGCTTTCCACTGCATGGCAGAGAAGTGAACTGGAGAAGGAAGTCAGGTTATTTGGTAGGTGCTCAGTGAGAAGAATGAGTCTGAATCAGGTTCTTCCTGAAGCTCACTGAATAGCCACTTCCCAGAGACACTGTGCTTTAAAGAAACTTGGCTAAACGGGAAGAGATCGTCACTACAGCCAAGACTGGACCAGTGCCATGAAGATTGTGTTGGGCCAAGGAAATAACGCAACACAATCCTCTTCTTTAGGAAAACGAAACCAAAACATTAAGGCCAAAACCCATCTATTTAAAAGTCACCATTTTAGGCTAAGTTTAAAGCACAAGTTTTAAGTTTACTTTTATCAGTAGAGACTGGAGACAATTTGGGGGAAACAAACAAAAAAAATTCCAATGTATACTAAGACTTTATCTTGAAATGGGGGGGATAAAGGAAAAAAAAAGGTCAAAGCTCTTCAGCTAATCGCGTAACAAAAAGCAAAATGATGAGGATTAAAACTTATTATAACCCACAGTGCAGAAGACAGAAAAAGACATTTAGAATCTAAAGAGTATGTTTTAGACATTTGTGTTTATTCTCAGCAAAGAGAAATAAACAGTCTCTGGAGAAATGCCATGGGGACCTGGCCATTATCTAAAAAAGGGAAGAATGCACAGGACATTATTTGGGGGGAAAATAGTTTTTAAATTATCAAACCTATCAATAAGTGAAAACATGCAAAGGTATAAGGATCTGCACTACCACTGGGCTCGAGTGAGAACGTGGAGGAGCAGAGAGAGTTGAAGGTGCCACGAATACCCAGAAGCGTCCAATCCCTCAACTGGCAGAGCCTCTTACTGTTACATCCGCACAGCAAACCTGACATATGACAGGTGCAGGACAGCAACCGCCTAGGTTCAAACTGTTGTGTGTGAAAAATGGTAATGCACTCGAGACAACGGTGACAATCAATGTCTTGACATAAACCAGTTCCTACTCTTGCTAAAAGAAGAGAAGGAAAGCAAGGGTGTTCAGTGTTTCTTGTCATCTGCTCTCCTCAACTGCAGAAGGCACAGAAGGGATGTTCATAAACTCTTGGCTAATTGGCCTCGCAATCCTGATGTAATTGTATCCCACGTAGCCGTGCCAATTAAAAACTTCCCACTCGAGAAGGCCTCTTCTCCCCAGGACCTTCATTATGTGCTTCTAAAACTATATGTAATGTTAACTGTTCTTGGCTCTTTTCATTCCTAGGGCACACGTATGGATTGGTTCCCACAAGATTCATCCCACGAGTATTCCATGCATTTTAAATTATTTATTTCTTAGGAGCTTCATTGCTGGCAAAGAGAACCAGACATTCACTAAAACTATAATTTGGAATGGTCACTGAGTCTGATGTACTTCTGAACAGACTACAAACTAATTCAAACCTCCACCCCAACTGGGTTTGGATAAGCTGTTTGTCATTCTTTCCTCTTATTTTACACTGAGCAGCTCATGTCACACTATAAAATTTGGCTGTTTTTCCCTTTCTAATAGAGAGAAAACACATTCTCTCTCAAATCAGAAAAGATGGTAACAACAACAAAGTGAAGATGCCCACCCAGGTTGCAGAGAAGATGGCAGAAGAGTCACACGCCTTTGGCTAAGAGCAAACTGGCCATGCTCACAGGACGATGGATAATCTGGAGCCAAAGCTTAAAACCATTTCTCTTCTGGAAAAGATGGAGATTGCTAGGTACAATGATTCTGTGGCAAAGATTACACAGAAATACTAGAGATAATCTAGATGTTAAGTAAATTGCAGAAGAGCCTGGGATGGAAAAGCCATGTAATCAGTGATATTGTATATCCTTATTACAGTATCCTTGTTACTTTGCCGCAAGCAAACAGGGAACAAGATACTGCATTTTGTGAGATACAGACTGTAAAGAAATCACATACAAATCTCCCTCCCTTGTCTTCTCTTGAAATACCTAAACCAGCTCTATCCAATAGGAACAGAATTCAAACCACAAATGTGACCCACATATGTAATTTTAAATCTTGTAGTAACCACACTAAAAAGAGAAACATGAAATTAATTTTAATGTTTTATTTAACCCAACAAATCAAAGATATTATTTCAAAAGGTAATCTATATCAAAGATCAGAATGAGATGTCTACATTTATTTGAAGTCTGAAACCCAGGGTGCATCTGATACCTGCACGTCTCCATTTGGACTGGCCACATTTTGAGCGCTCTGTAGACGCCCGTGGCTGGTGGTTCTCCTGCTGTTTGCACAGATCTAGATGTTTATGTATTGCTGTCTCTTCTGCAGTTCAACATGTCCCTTGCCATGGGAAATAGTAGCCTGACACCATTTAAATCATGGCTACAGCAGTTGGCAGCTACTACTTGAGATTGCTTATGGCAGCTGCCTACAGTGGGCACAAATTAGGGCAATAATCGAACTTTTGCGCTGTGAAGTGGTTTTTCTAAATGTGGCTGTAAGGGAGAGAATGGTCACTCACTTTGGCGGTGGGGCGGGGGTGCGGCTAATCTTTGCAAATGTCTGAACAACAAGATATACTTGAAAAATCCTCACAAATTTTTCTTTTAACTTACTTGGTAGGATGTTATGTTTACTCTCATAGTACAAATTATGTCTCATAGCACATATATGACAGAACATTCTATAATTCTTCCTTCCCCAACTCTTGGGGCTTTGGATGAGCTTTAATCATATACTTTAAATGAAATGAACAACATATATGAAACAGGGTTGCACGTCAGAATGCAATCTTAAACATTTGAGAAGCCTCATTTCAAGAAAAAAACTGGGGGGCAGCCACATGTCTAATCACTGTCTAAAAACAAGGAACTGACTAAATCTGAAGCCAGCTGGCCTTGTAGATCTGAGACCTGCACTTGTCTCAGGTATCATATTTTAACCTTATTCTACACCATAGGATGTTAGGGAGAAGCCAGGGCAGATACTAGCCTCTAGAGCAGCTTTCTTGCAATTCAAAAAAAGATATTCTCTACTGGAGGAGGAAATCACTTACACACAAGACTTGGTGACTGAGTGTGAGGCAGAGTTTTGCCCCACATAACCCTGGGCCAGGCATTTCTTGTACAGGTGACAATGTCCCCAATTGTACATGAAGTCCTGGGAACAATGCACACAATAGCAGACATGGAGAGCAAGCTCTGGCCACGGCAATGAACTTGATATGTAGGCGGCCTATTTCATGCAGGTGCATCGGTACCAAGAATGCCATCCTTATTGAATACTGGAAAATGGGGATAAGGTGAAGCAGAAGATAAGGAGCAGAAATCCAGAGTTTCAAAATCTAAAAATGCTGTTAAACGTATATGTTGGAAATTAAAGTTTCCAGAGTTAAGGAAGTTCTTAGTATGAATAAACACATGATGAACTTCATGAAAATGTTTTCCACAAATGTTTATAATGTACATAATAAATGATTCTGAAAATGTCCATTTAATGGCATAAGTGGGAAAACTGGAACTTGTTGAGCACATATTGTCTCATTCTTCCTTTGCTACAATAATTTGATTAGAATATAGAATATTCAATTTAATTTTACACATGTGCTATAAAAACATTACTGTACATTCTACTGTCCATCTCAATAGGGTTTAAGTGAAAATCTACAACAGCTTCAAGCCAAACTCATTGTCTCCCAACCAAACCCAGTAGTCTTCCTACAATGGAAAAGCAGGCAGAGCACCTTGCTGTCTATTGGACCATGTGCCTGTCTAGTGATCTATCTTTTTATTATAATCTTGTTAAAGACAGGAACCATGTCTTATTCATTTATATGTCCTGTATCTACCACAATGCCTGTCATATAACAGGTGCTCGATAAATGGTGGTTGAATTAACGTAGAAAACAGTAAACTGTGAAAAGGTAAGGTAGTGGCCATAAGACATAGATGACAGGATGAACACAAAGAAAGAGCCAATAACCACTCACCAGTTAGAAGAGAGCAGGCGAGGGAAAGGAAAGAAAGGAGCTGTACTTGTTCCATGGCCTATGTGTGGGAAGCACTGGTGGGTGAACTCTCTACACACATCACTCACAAAGTCCCCCTCCCCACCTCCCCCTTTATGACTGAGAACACGGAGGCCAGAAAGGAAAGGCAACTTGCTGCTCAGGATCATCCGCCTCTTACACATGAGCCCGGACTGAGGCAGGCTTGTCTGTGCCAGAGCGCATCACTTTCCCTGTGCTCTCCACTCCAAGGGAAGGGCCATTAAAGAAAAAGTCAAGACCAGCTGTACAGACTGGAGAAAAATTCTGTGCTCCACTGTCTAAGTAGCCATCTTCCTTCTCTTTCCTTTCCCTGTCACCCATCTCATTCTGTTCTACGGAAACAAGCTTATTCTCATTATGACTAACATTACAATCTGAGCATAAATTCCAAATTAATGATCAAGCTACTCCAGTAATATTCAACATAAAATTCCAGGAAAACAAATTACTTTGAGCCTTTAAAGTTTATGGTAACAATGGTTTTGTTACCTGTTATTTTCCTTGTTTTTGATGTAGCTGGAAACAAAGCTATGCTGATGCTCTAAAATTATTTGATAATCGAAAATGGAACTACAGCATTCGTAAATTAATTTTTCCCACAGTGCTAGTAACTGAAACACAAGGATTTATTTATTATACATTGTGAGCTATCCTAAAATGAGGTTTTCACTAAAGTGTCCAAAATATGCTCAGTGTATGCACACATCTTTACACGTGTATATATGTGATCAACTAAAATATATATATGAAATACCCTTTGTGACTAAAGTAAATTGTTTTAGGGAAAAGTGTTATATATAAACTAAATATAAAAATAAAATATATTTAAAGGTTTTTTTTTTACATTTATTAATTTTTGAGAGACAGAGTGTGAGTGGGGGAGGGGCAGAGAGAGAGGGAGACACACAATCCGAAGCAGGCTCCAGGCTCTGAGCTGTTGGCACAGAGACCAGTGTGGGGTTCAAACCCATGGACTACAAGATCATGACCTGAGCTGAAGCCAGATGCTCAACCGAGCCACCCAGGCGCCCCGACATAGAAATGTATTTTAAAGGCACTAATTCTGTCCTTGAATTGGTCCTGTTTGGACCTGATTAGTGCTCATCAAATGTTCACAATATTCAGAGCGCTATGTAACTCCTGTCCCTGCCCTTTAGAAGTCTGTACTGTTTAGGTTCCCTTCTCTCAACCATATTCCTTCTCCCTCTCCCCTGCCTTCCCCACATAAATTTGGTACTCTGTTGTGGAGACCTTAATAAATCAGTTTGGGTTAACTAAGTATATGTATTTTAAATATTAATCAGTAAACTATGGGGAGAAGAGGTTCTTTAGCACTGAGATTACTTTGGATTCTTAGTTTCTTCAAACTTTTGTATATATTTTTTAGTTTTTTAATGAGCACATCTTATTTTGGAGAGGAAATAGTAAAACAAACCATATTTAAAAAACCTGGGGCACCTGGGTGGCTCAGTCAGTTAAGCGTGTGACTTTGGCTTTGGTTATGATCTCACGGTTCGTGGGTTCCAGCCCTGCATCGGGCTCTGTGCTGACAGCTAGCTCAGAGCCTGGAGCCGGTTTCAGATTCGGTATCTCCCTCTCTCTCTGACCCTTCCCTGCTCACGCTCTCAGAAATAAATAAAACATTAAAAAAATTTAAAAAAACCTTGTGCTATAATTTATTAATGGATCAATATTAAAGAATATTAGCCAAAATATTAAAATAGTCATAAAATTATCATCTGAAGACCTATTTAATTCTGTTGAACCCCAATGATGGATTTAAAAAAGGACACCTTCAGGTTAAGTTCTTATGTGTGAAAGTGAGACTCTGGAACACAGTGGAAGTAAGAATGTCTAAAAACATACCCCCAGGAGGCCTGACACTGGCTTTGGGGTCCCCAAGGGGTAATCTAGTAACAGCAGAAACACACCTGCTGACCTCAAGGCACTTAGGGGAAAAGGAGGAAACAAAGGGAATCTCAGAGGAAAGAATGAAAAATTACAGGAGGCTAGAGAGTGTGAAGAATCAACAAGTCTTGGAAAAATTATGAAGCAGGTGCAAATGCAACAATGAAGAAATGTAGATAACCAGAATTTTCTGAATCACAAATGACAAAAGATGGGCAAACTGTTGACCACCATCCAGAAAAAAACCAATAAACCTTAAGATCAGAGCTACGGAAACCAGGAGTATGTGTCCAGCCCTTGATGAACAGGTAAAACTTTGAATTTAATCTTTTAGAAAACTTGGATAACTCATAGGTATATCAGTGAATATACAGGATGTATAGATGTTTTTTAAAAACTTCTATCCTAAAACACATGGAAGTCTGAGGGAAGGGATCAATCTCATCAAGCTGACTTAAGAACACAACTATTACACAGTGTTATGTCCCAGAGGATGACCCTTCATCCAATGATTAAGAACATAAGAACGTTTTCACAGCTTACTCTCATTTTTTCTATTATTTCTCCCTGTTTGTGACATGTTCATTTTTTAAAAAGATTATAATTTTTTCAGATGCTCTTACAAAGTGGGAAAAATTAATTTTCTTAGACTTAGAAACAAGTACACATTTGAGTAGACAAGTAAAAGTTTTTAACAAAATCGGGATCATGTCGAACATAGAAGTATTCAATCTTTCATGTAATATATTGTGAGCATTTTTTGCATGTCATTAAGTACTTTTCAGAAAAAAGATGGGTAATGATTATAGCATGTTTTAATGGACACACTATGAGTTCATTATTTCTGAACATTTCATTTGTCCCCAATGTTTTAATACTATAAATAGCACTGTGATCAACATCGTTTTTTTTACTGATTTCTTCAGCCCCATGATTACCTTCTTTCCACTCGGCACTGAGCCCGGAGCACTAGTGCTCTGACACTGAAGCTAGAAGCCTGGTATCATGGTCAAGAACAGAAGGTCTCCCTTCTGACAGCCGACAAGGGGGAGGGAAATCTCATGTTCACCATGAGGTGGGGAGGGTTAAGAGTCCAGAGAGAAATCAGAGCTGAAAAAACACACCATAAATCTACCTACATTGCCACAAAGAGAGACATATTAATTAGATAATACCTGAGAATATTCTCCCTCTTCTTGGGGATATGTAGAGATGGATATCCCTAAATGAAGAGGGGCTAGAGGACCAACTGTTTTCTGTTTTACTCTTTTAATTTTTTTAAATGTTCATTTATTTTTGAGGGAGAGAGAGAAAGAGAGAGAGACAGCATGAGCAGGGGAGGGGCTGAGAGGGAGGACAGACAGAATCCAAAGCAGGTTCCAGGCTCTGAGCTGTCAGCACAGAGCCCGATGCAGGGCTCAAACCACGAACTATGAGATCATGATCTGAGCTCAAGTCAGATACTTAACTGACTGAGCCACCCAGGCGCCCATTTTCTGTTTTAAATTGAACCAGCAGAGTACATTAAAATGTCCAAATAATTTTATCTCAGACCTCAATTTCCTTTCCATTTCAAATCTCACAATAAATATTTGAGTGTATAAATGACATGTGAGCAAGATCTAAAGTTGAAATTTCACCTCCAATGTATGTCTTTTCAAACATTTACAACTAAATTAAAATACTTAATGTGGTTCACTAATAAGACTGAGAAAAACCAATAAAAAACTTACTTTCCAAAAGAAAAGCTCAGTAAACCTGGCAAGAACTTTATTAAACCTTTGTTCAATCTAGCAATAATATATAAGTTTCATTTCACAACCTCATGTTTGATCTCAAAACCTGGTAAAATTGTCTGTGAAATCTAGTGACAGTAACGTGTTATTCAAAGGGCTAATTAAGATGCCCGGGTTCTGAGCAGCTGCCTTATTACTGTCATTTACAGAAATTCGTCTTAAATATCTGACCCCTTCTCCTTGAAGAAAAGGACTTCTACTCATGGTTGGCATAGTATCATGCCTTGCTTTTCTGTGGGAGACAAATTCTCTTCTGAGAGTGATTGAGAGGTACAAACAGTTTTTAAATTTTTTTAATGTTTTATTTATTTCTGAGAGACAGAGAGAGAGAGAGGCAGCGTGAGCAGGGGAGGATCAGAGAGAGAGGAAGATACAGAACGTGAAGCAGGCTCCAGGCTCTGAGCTGGCTGTCAGTAGAGTCCAACGCGCGGCTCAAACCCACAAACTGTGAGATCACGACCTGAGCTGAAGTTGGACGCTTAACCAACTGAGCCATCCAGGTGCCCCAGTACAAACACAGTTTTAAGATAAAATATATCTGAAGGTTGCTAAGAACGTAGATCCTAAAAATTCTGATCATAAGAAAGAAATGAACTACGTGTGGTAATATTAACTAGGCTTTTGGAAGTGATCATTTCACAATACATACATATGTCAAATCATTATGGTGTACACCTAAAACTAGTAGGTGTACAACATTCAATTATATCTCAATAAAAAAATCATGAGACGTAGGTTTCTATATATGTTTAAACATCTGAATAGACACTGCTAGTGCCCTTACAGCTACTAAAAGATGCAAAATGTGTAAGTAAGATTCAAAATGTGTAAATGCAAAGTAAGAAAACCCAATCTGGCATTACTTTACATTCATTTCACTCATTATACACATTTCTGAACAGTGCCAGGTGCCTATTTATTTAAATGGTCCCACAGTTGGGGCGCCTGAGTGGCTCAGACACCAGTTGAGCATATGACTACCGATTTCAGCTCAGGTCATGATCCTAGGGTGGTGGGATCAAGCCCTGCATTGGGCTCCGCCCTGAGCATGGAGCCTGCTTATATTCTCTCCCCCTCTCGCTTTTCCACTCTCCCCCACCTGCACTCTCTCTCTCTAAAAAAATAAAAAATAAATAAATGCTCATACCAGTAAAGTCTCCAGTAAGACTGTTAAATCAGCATTATGTCAGAAATAGAAGTTTTTTTTAGAGGTCAGAGACTCCTTCCACCCTGAAGCATCCAATTCATTTGTTCATATTAGAGTCCTTAAGAGGCATATATCAGGTTAGTAGTAAAGAAGGGATTTTTTTTTAAAATTTTTATTTATTTCTAGGAGAGAGAGAGAGAGCCAGCGTGAGCAGGGGAGGGTCAGAGAGAAAGGGAGACACAGACTCTGAAATAGGCTCCAGGCCCTAAGCTGGCAGTCAGCACAGAGCCCGACGCGGGGCTCGAACCCATGAACCGCGAGATCATGACCTAAGCGAAAGTCGGACGCTTAACCGACTAAGCCACCCAGGCGTCCCAGGGATTTTTTTTTTAAGGAAAAACTTTACAGTGTCATCCATCCACTACAACCCAAACAAGGGATCTCCAAGTGACATATGAAAAAATGATAATCTCCTAAGAATTGGAGTAAGGGACCTAAGAAGCCATCACGGCATGGAACACAACTCATAGAAACTTACTAATGACACCAATTATGATCAGGAAGTGGTTACTACTTGGGTTAAAAATGCTATATCCAGGGAAGGACAGTGCACAGTTCTCATAGGGTTAGGAATTCCCCTTTCTGTGGAATCTCAGGCAAGACAGAACCTGATTTCCAGTGAATATTCTTCAAGTAAAATCAAAAGCATCCTTTATTCATACTTCCAAAAATGGCTGTTTAGCATTTCAGAAATTCTCTCTGAATCTCATAAACTTAAGAAAAACAAAAGCATCAAAATCCACATTAAAATGACAAACCTACTTTAGTCAGCATTGTAGCATCGACCCCACTGTCTTACTATAGCCAAATCATAGCAGGGGCTCAGTTCTGGGTCTGCATATGGAAACAGAACAAGTTCTATTTGGTCCCCTGATTAAACCTATCAGATTACTGGTTCTAATTAAGGACTGTGTTACTGGCTATCACACAGTTATTAGTGTGTATTATTACCATTACAGGACATTCTGACTTCTGTTATGAGTCACCTGGAATAAAACTTAATAACCAACCAGAGGAGACAGGAGCACGATGACACAAGATGGCTTCTTGTGAAGGATTTGCGATGGTAAAACACTATTTTATAGTTTTTGCTTTGACAGGAGAATAATGACAACTGGAACCTAAAAAGAATTCATCCTGAAGATGAGAGACCACAGTGTATGTATTCTAATTTCCATGTGTGTTATTAATTCAATAAATTCTTTTTATTTTTTCAAAGTTCAAGAACATAAGCTACTAGAAACTGCATTTACTGACTGAAATTAGACTGATGTTAGAAACAATATTGTAGGACTTGCCAACATATGTTTTGTTTCCTATCCTATCTCTTGTTGGCCAAAACAAACAACTTGGAATTAAGAAAACAGGTACCATTCGAATGGACGTTTTCTTTAAACCTGAATGCTGTGTTTTTAAAAAGGCAACACGAGGGGCTCCTGGATGGCTCAGCTGATTGAGTGATTGAGCAATGAAGTCAAGTCTGACTCTTGATTTCAGCTCAAGTCATGATCTTACAGTTGGTTCCTGAGATGAAGCCCTGCCCAGAGTCAGATCTGCAACAACAGGGCAGAGCCCGAGTGGGATTCTCTCTCTCCTCTCTCCCAAAATAAATAAACTTAAAAAAAAGTCAACATGAAATCAATAAAATTGACCTATTTCTGTAATTTTAATAACCAATTCCTCACATGGTCCTCACAACAGCTAGTAAAGTAGGTAAAATAGGTAACTCGTAAGCAGTAATACACGTGGGGCAGCATGTATTACTAAAAAGGCAACAGTTCATTCTCTACAAATTTTAACCCACAATCAAACATTTAACTTTCTGAAATACTTTCAAAGCCTTACTCAAAGACAGAGCATGGGAAGATACATTTTTATATTCCTTTCCACATCTAATGATGCTTTGCCTGCCTTTTAATGTAGGACTCTAACAATATACGGAAACACTAATAAGTTCTATGAAGATGCAAACATAAGCTATTCAAAAGGAAGAGGTCAGAACTTAATTTTCAAGAGGCATGTATATGGGGATGGCAAAAACTATGACATTTCATGGTTATTTACTGAGCACTTACTATATGCTAGCACTCAGTCTAGATATTAGACTAGAGAGGATAGAAGGGAAATCCAGTGTTGAATACAGATAGGTGTTATGTACAGGGGCTACAGGGCGTCTGTTTGTTCCACTTAGCATCATCTTAGTAGCCCATCATCTAGCACAGTGCCTGACATATAGTAGATGTTCAAATAAAAGTTTATTAAACTGAACCTAGTATACAATGATTCCCCCAACTGGATAGGTGATACACCATTAATTCTTAACTTAAAATATGATGACAATAGTTATATTAATAGAAACTCCCTTCTGTGAGTGTCCATGGGTTAGGTGGTTTATATGACAGCTAGGCTAGGTCTCTGTCTCTCCTAAGAATAACGTTGAAATGTTTGTATTCTACCCCTATTTTAAAAAAAGGAGACTAAGCTTGAGGCAAATTTGCCCAAGATTACACAGTAATTTTAGTAGAATGACATAGAAAGTAGAATCCTTTTTCTTCCTATTGAAAAACCCACAATGCTAAGGTGAGTAACTTGTAGGACATTTAGGTCTTCTAGACTAGTAGACAAAAACATCAGAGGGCAAGCTGCTCAGGAGAGGGCGAGACCAGACACAGTCACACCAGAAATAATCTGTTTATGAAGAGCAGCTGAAAATACAGGAGATGAGGGAAAAGTGAGTTATCAACACTTCCATGCAGGAAGAATAGCCTGTATGGAGAGGCTATATAGAAAGGGGACATGGGGAAGTTCTCAAGGGAGACCTGAAACTACCCATTTCTGAGAAAGCTTGCAGTAAGGGTCAGAATGTCACACTGCCTATAACACAATTTTCATATTAAAGATGAAGAAACTGAAACTTAACTATTTAGTGAATTCCTCGGGTGGTGTTGTAACCAATCTTTGTTAGTAACTGGTAGATCCCAGGGCCGGAAATCAGGTCTTATGCTTCTAAACAGACTCCAAATCATATGCTGTCTCTCACTTATTCTTTGAGAAGACAGCCCAGATAAACTGTATCCTTTTAAATCCTATTTAAAAATTAGGGAAATTCCCAATGGATGGGCAGAATGGGAATAAATCATGTTGCCAGTGCTTGTTCTGATTGGTTGGAGTCTCTTTTAATTGTTAAATATTTTGACTGTCACTCTAGAAGGGGATGATAAGTGGCAGGAATCACCTTCCCTTATAATGCTGTGAGTAAAAGTCTCAGAAGGGCAGAAGTCACTGTACCAGTCCAGGCTATGTGAAGCATGGTGGCATAAATAGTATTCTGAGCAGAGAGTGACTGTTGAGAGCGAAGGACTGTGGTATTACCTTCACTTTAGATCTCCCAGTGCCTAGCACAGTAAACACTCTTGATACATATTTGCCGAATTACTTAATAAACACAATTCCCCCCAATCTGGGAAGCCTTCTTAGCCTACAGGGTCTCCTCAACCATGGAACATTTCCCATGCCTGCTCATTTAAAAACAACAATTCTGTTCTTGGCCTCTTTTGGGATGGGTCTTTGCCATTCTTATCAGAGATGGGCTATAACATTAGTCACCATCAGAATGTACTTTTTAACTCAGATATGACAGCCCACATTTGATGTTAAAAATATTTAATTCCTGGGGCGCCTGGGTGGCAGTCGGTTAAGCGTCCAACTTCGGCTCAGGTCATGATTTCACGGTTCATGGGTTCAAGCCCCACGTCGGGCTCTGTGCTGACAGCTAGCTCAGAGCCTGGAGCCTGCTTCAGACTCTGTATCTCCCTCTGTCTCTGACCCTCCCCTGCTCATGCTGTTTCTCTCTCTCTCTCAGAAATAAATAAAACATTAAAAAAATTTTTTTAAATATATTTAACTCCTGGTACGACACAGGCACCAACCAATCAAAATGTGCTGCAGCCAGTGGGCCCTCCCAGTGCTGAATGTTGGACCTGTCCCAAACTGATCATTCTTTCAGAATAGTAATCCACTTTTTCTGTTTTCCTAAATGGAGATTTTGTTCATTTTGCTCAATTTTTTTCATCAAAATTATATCAAATAAGAATCATATATCCTTAAAATACAGATAAATCACAGAAAATATCCAAATCTCCTCTATATCTACTTCTAAATTTAACCTAGATTGACCTGAATTGCCATGTCATAAACTAGCTTGAGCTTCCTTTCTCTGTCTCTTATTCCTAACTAAGATAAATAAACCAACACAGAAATGGAGTTAGAATGAAAACAGCCAGCAAGCAAGAGATGCTACACATGAACTCTCTCAATGAGTAACGCTATGACTGAGTTTTTCATTTGTTTTTTTGTTTGTTTGTTTAATGTTTATTTATTTACTTGGGGGGGGGGCGGCAGAGAGCAGGCTCCTCACTGTCAGCTTAGAGCCCGATGCAAGGCTCGAACTCAGGAACCATGAGATCATGACCTGAGCCAAAACCGAGAGTCGGACGCTTAACCAACTAAGCCACCCAGGTGCCCCGAGTCTTTCATTTGTTTTAAGTCATTCTTAAAAGTTAAGACTTCAAAGCCAACACAATGCAATGGAAGAACCAAAAACAGAGGTCAGTGGTCTTGTGTCCATTTATGAAATCCTCTGAACACTGTAGAATTCTGAACAAAATTTCTTAAAGCATCCAAAAACACCATAGAGAACTTTTATTTTTCAATTGGGTTCCTCAATCTATTTAAACTTAATAATTATGCAAAAGTTCCTTTTTTAAAAAACAGCTAACTATGCAAAAGAATGACTACAAAAGAATATTCGTTGTTTGCTTTTCCAGAAATATTATGAAAAAGAGATCCTTTCTTATTACCATTGGAAAAAAAAGTGCAAAACCAATCATCAGAAAATGGGTCTTTGTAGTTTAACTTAAATCATGTAAGAAACGATTATCAGAGAAAGAACGAATGACTTTTAACTAAAAGCATAAATCACTTTTAGTATTAACGCAGAGGTGGAGCCATGGATGACGTCTTCCTTTCTAAGGGCCAATGATTGCATAAAATACTAAACAACATTCTAGCGTTAGTAGCTGTATTAATTCAAACAGTTTAGTTTCAATTTAAAAAGCCAGCATGGGGCACCTGTGTGGCTCAGTCGGTTAGGCGGCTGACTTCAGCTCAGCATGATCTCACAGTTCGTGGGTTTGAGCCCCACGTTGGGCTCTGTGCTGACAACCAGCTCAGAGCCTGGAGCCTGTTTATGATTCTGTGTCTCTCTGACCCTCCCCTGCTCACGCTGTCACTCTCTCTCTCAGAAATAAAACATTAAAAAAATTTTTTTAAAAAAGCCAGCATATTGCTCAAAAGACATTTCAAACCACATAACAACCAAAGTGAACAAAACTCTGCAAAAACGTAACGCTCCTGAATAATAATTTTTCATGTAATGGTTCTAATACTATGCTGGGCTTATTTAAGCACAATTTTTACTTTATATTTAACCCCATATATAACACGCATATAATAACCACTGATGTGAGAGGACAGTCACAAGAATGGATTTCACTGATGCAAAAGACCAAGTAAGATTGTAGAACTGGATGATTATTTGTTATAGAATGGTGGACTAATCCGTTTCCTCACTGGAGGTCATTAAGTACTGGTATAAATAACCAACCCTGAATACTAGGACTGGTACCAACTCAAAGGTTGGTCTGGCCACCACTTTCATCCATGGAATGTGTGATTCTGAGAGTTAAATTTTTACTGATGTCTAACACCATATAATATAATCACAGGAATCATAACATTTCTAAACAAAGGAACTTTGCTGCATTTCATGGTTAATATCTGAAATCTAGCCTAGCGGCACACCAACAGAGATTCTGATACCCCTGATTTACTGGTTGAATAGACTGTTTATACTTACAAAGTGCTTTCTCATGATCTCAAACTTAATTTAGAGTTCATGCTTGAAAAAGGAGGCTAAAATAAAGGGTAACAAATTAGACATTGTCCATTGCAAAGAGAATAGTCAAGGGCAATATTCCTGAACTTTGACCATTCTAAAAGAACAATGGCCTGCATGGTCATTATCTCAAATTTTATTACCTGAAACAAGTTTTTCTACTTGTGATCCAATTAAAGAATGTTATCTACTGCACTTAAAGCATAAATGTTTTGTCGCAGAGCCCGACATGGGGCTTGATCTCACGAACCATGAGATCATGACCTAAGCTAAAATCAAGAGTTGGACACTTAACCAACTGAGCCATTCAGATGCCCCCAGGTACAGTTTTGCTTTTTTTTTTTAAGGGGGTGTTGCATTTGACACTCTAAATGGTCCCTAAAGACATTTTTGAATGGTGTCTCATTCAAAACATCCTCTTTACTAAAGGAATGAAAAGATTTCCAGTTGATGCTTTTAATTATTTTACTTAGAAAAGTAAATACCGCATTTATCCATCTATCTATGCATTCAAACACAGAAATAACTGTGTGCATGTACATGTACATACATGTGCATACAGGTACAAACTGTCCTGCGTTAGAAACGGCTCAAGGGAGCTTATAAACAGGCACACCCTACCAGACAGAAGAAAGGTACAGATCAATGGCAAGAAGACAGGAGAAAGGGAAAATGAGGTAGGAAGGAAACGGCTTACTGACAAAGGTCATTGTTTCAAATACCCCACTTCTCATGGGTGGTTAAGTCCAAAGATCTTGTTAATGACCGTCACCAGGCAAACACAGTGAATGACCTGTAGATGAAGCACCTGACTGGCAAGAAATCTATCCCAAGCAGCTCTTCAGCACAAGCATAGCTCAATGATAACTGCCTGTAACAACGACTCTGAAACAAAGTGTTAAGGGTAACCTGAATCATGATAGAGAAATGTATTCCCTGATATCCTTTTGCTTTGAGAATTGACAATTCATGTAAAACATATAAGGTAAAAGTCTGGAGTCAATGAATTGGATTCATTACTATAACCTGTTTCTTTTCTAAACTGAAGATAGCTCAGTGATTGATTACTTAGAGATACAAATCCCCGGTTTATGAATACACTTTATGCAGAGATATTAAATACCAAAAAATGGAAGCAAGCAACGTCCTAGGTTCCCAGAAAGACAAAAAGTAACCCTCTAATTCTCCCTGTCACAGGGCTGAAAAGAATCTGCCAAGGGTTTTAAACAGCTTTCATCTCACATGCCAACTCTGACGGCTATGTTGTGTAGGGAAGGGTTCTGAGGGCCAGCCAGGCCTCGCGGGAAGGGGACTCTCATCAATTTACCAGCGATTCTGATGGGGAAGACATAATGAGGTGGCACATTGCCACTTATCAGTTTATTCCTTATCTCAGTTCAATCTGGTTGATGTCACCAATGAGGCTTAAAGTGGTTGGTTATTTATTTACCATTTCTTTTTAGATTTATTAATTTGTAACCTGCCTTATTACAAAAGCTATTTGATATGTTACAGAAATATACATAATAAGAATAAAAAACAGATGAGAAAAATAGGGAAAGAAAGAAAAAAATACATATCCTGGGGGAGAATAAAATTTGTCCCTGTGGCAAATTCTAAAGCCTTCATTTTTACTATGGCATTTTCTAGCACTGAGTGATTCATATTCAGTGATATATTAGTTGCTCATCTAAGAGGCAGAGACAGAGAAGAGAGACTGAGTGTGTGTGTGTGTGTGTGTGTGTGTGTGTGTGTGTGTATCTGTATCTGTGTGTGTGTGTGAAATATGTACCTCAGAAATGGGACAGGTCTCTGGGCACCTGAGTGGCTTAGTTGGTTAAGCATCTGACTTCAACTCAGGTCATGATCTTGCAGTCTGTGAGTACAAGCCCCATGTGGGGCTCTGTGATGACAGCTCAGGGCCTGGAGCCTGCTTCGGATTCTGTGTCTCCCTCTCCCTCTCTGCCCCTTCCACACTAGCACTCTGTCTCTCTCTCTCAAAAATAAACATTAAAAAAAGAAAAAAAAAATGGGACAGGTCCCAAGTTTGACTATCAAGAAAAGAATGACTCTCCAGTTACAGATTTGGGCTCTTATCCTGGTCTTTAAGCCATATAAAGAAGCATCGTAGTCATTCATTCAAAAATATTTACTGATACTTGCTTATAATAAATAAGCAAAATTAAGCAAATTACAAAATATGTTAGAGACATATTATGACAATTAAATAACACAAGGAAAGGGGGACTGAAATTAAGAATGCCTAGGTCAAGTGGAGGTAGATGACAGTTTTTGAAAAGGTAGCCAAGGTAGAGTACTTGAGAAAGTGACATTTGAACACAGTCTTAAAGAAGGTGAGGGAGTGAGTCCGGAGGGTTGGGCAGGAGAAATGCAGGTAGGGCTGGAGGAAAAATCAGTGCAGGGCTGGAAGGTAAGGCAGGCGTGGAGGGCTGTAGAAATAGCTAGGAGTCCGCCACAGCTGGAGGGAGGAGGTGGTAAGGTCAGAAAAATAAGGGGGGTGGGGCGCTGTAGTAGGTAACACAGCGTCTCGTAGCCATCATAAGACTTGTGAATGACATGTCTTGTGAATGTCTCATTCATTCTTGTGAATGAATGAACGTAAAAAAGCCACTTGGGGTCCATAAGCCAGGACGAGTGAGTTTACCTCTCTGTGGAGGCAGGGCCGACCTTTACATTTTGTGCAGATGTGGGCAGCAGTAGCGTACACAGATTTTAGGCACACACCCAAAGATGTTTTTATGGCTCATATTGGTCCATAACATGACAAGACAGGCTCAGATTGTGACACATCCTGGCAGCTGTGTCGGTGTGACAGCAGCACTCCTAGGAGTGTGCTGCTGGGGAGGTACAGGAAGTTAACAGTGGTACAAGAGGGGACGGGAACGGGGGGCTGCCGAATGTGCTGCTGTCTGAGAGCAGGTATGAAGTGCTATCTCCTCATTTCTCTTCAATGTGGTATTAAAGTTCTTCCTCCTGGGCATCTCTGAGTGTGGGACACAGAGAGGAAACCTTGGTCTAGCGGTAGGTATCAGGGGTCAGAAAACCATTAATCTATAGAATAAGATCAGGGTATACATGAACCCTATAAAGAAATAAAACTAGTCTCGAAGAAGTCATAACCAATATATCATTGCTGTCTGTGTAAGCTGAGTAAAGGCTGGTGCTATTAGAACAGACAGCCAGAGAGGAAAGCGGAGGACAGGAGGAGAGGAAACTCACAGAAACTCTGGCATGATGACCTACTTCCAGAAGCATGTTCCTTCAAGATCAAATCTGGGAACTTGTCAGGAAGTCATAGTAGAGAATAAAACAAACGCATAGCCCACTAGAGGTTTAGAAGCTAGAACCAAACATTTTAAATTGTGATTGATAAAACCACCAAAACACAAGTGGAATAAACTCCTATGGCTAAAGTTACTGAATGTTTCTGGTCTTCAGACATTAAAAAGAGGGACAATTAACTCAAGGCTCAAGTGAATTCTGAGTAAGAACGGGTAGAAGAAAAGCACATTAAAAAAAACCCACAAAAAAAAAAACCCTTCCTTTTTCAAAAGATGTCCATCAAGCTAAGAGTTGCTGGAAATCATGATTTTGCGTATTTGCTGATTTTAGTGCTTAATGACAGCTGAGGAACTATTCCCTTTATAGGGACACAAAGAGAAGGGACTAGATTTTCCTTTACAGTGGAAATGCCATTAGATATTTTAAAATATCAGCAACCTCAAATGAGCCACTTTGACAAGAATGACTGCTGTATAAACTGACAAGAGAAGACCAAGCGGCATTCCACATACTGTGATTTTAAAAGAGGTAATCAAAGAGACAGCACGAGAAGCATTTATTTCGTCCTCTTCCCAAAAAAGTTTGAGACTGCTGGCAAAAATATAAGCAACACCACAAGACAGAAATGGATATGGGAGTTGAAGGTGAAGGGGAAAGAAAGGCCAGGAGTAGAGCGTTACACAGATAGGCGAATCCCCTGCTAACTGCCAACAGAGGATGCAAATTTGGCTCAGAACTTCCTTGTAATCAAAATTCAGAAGGAAATACAACAATTATGAAACTGAATGCTCACTAGAATAAAAGCAAGCCCAGGGCTTAGGAGAAGTTCCCTTTGTCCCAGCCTGAAGGCCAGAAGGAACTCCCCCCACCCCCGGTGGGGGGCGGTCTTCCTAAGGGCCACCCCCTAGCAATGCCCGGTCAGATGAACACCTGGAGTCCGAGATTCCTCAGTGCTGGGTGGAATTCTACAAGGGCAAATAGCTATGTGGTTCATGTACTCCTCTCCCTGATGACTTTGTTGCATCCAGAGATAAAATCCACACTCCCTGGAACAGTGACTATCAAGTCAGGCTCATGAAGAGATGCTTTAGGAGTTTCACCAATTTCCCATATGAATTTTATATCTTAGCTTTGAAATAAAAACCAAACAGGAAACGCAAGCAGACACGTGGCACAACAACTTTAACACACTGATAACAACCTTCACATTAAGTCACTCCAAATGCAGACACTGGGCAAATCTGTCTCCTGCCATCTCTTTGTGTACATTTGAACTTCTTTAAAATGAGTCACTGATTAGGAAAGCTGTAACTCTGCGTTGGCATTCTGGAAATTCAAGTCTGCACATGCCCATTCATATATAATTGTACAAACAACCTACACACACATCACGCTCAAACAAAGTGACAAACCGAGAGCAGGTACAACTAGTTGGCGTACACCCTCACCATGACCTAACAGCCAGTTGTCTAATAAAGCTGCCTGCCATGTTGACTCAGGATAAAGTGACGTCACTAAGACTGGTACTGACTCTAAGGTTTAGGTGCTCCTGGTTGGACTTTTCTATCACGAGGCATTTGAATAGCTGTATTATCAAGGATTCAACGTCGAAACAAAACATTTCTGGATCAGATTAATTCAAGAAAGTACTGAGATAAAATGTACTGTTAAGAAACTGTCAGCTGTGCAACTGCTTATGGGTATAAATACGCATCTTTCTGACTTCTATAGAACACAGCTAAAATGGAACACAGAAATAAATGAAATATGTTAACAATGTTGTTCTGCAGCTGTCAAACGGAAGTCCCAATCTCAAATTTTTGAGTTCATCAAAACCACTTCATTGTTCTCCCTGGTCAATTTTATAAACGCTACAAATCTGTATTTATAAAATATACTTAAAATATTAGTTTGAAATATTTTTACTGTTAAAGATTTCATTTGACTAAGGGCATTCCTACTAAAGAAAAATGTCTCAACTCCCCTGCTGGGGTAGTTCTATTACAGATGTGGAGATACTGATCCATCAGACCCCTGGAGACGGGATGGGGCCCATCATTCCAACAACGAGCAGCCTCACCAACTGATGACATACTAATCTAATCTGACCTAATCCTAACAGAATTGAATGCAAACATTACTCTTTTCTGTGTGTGCCATGACAAGGATGGGAAGCTCTGTAACGCAAAAAAGAACTACAAATCCTTCAGGCAACTCTTCATAAATCTAATTTCTTCTAACAGCTTTTGACAAGAGCCGGCAGTAGAGAGGTTAAAGTTAGGTTCTTTGGCAAGAAAATGAAGTACAGACATTTCCTACTCATGAGTAAAGGCAGAGTTGAGGGGAGAGTTTACATTCGCTCATGAAAAGAGGCAATCAGGATGGGTGGGTGTTTCAGGAGCCAATGGGCTTTATTCCTAGCACTGCCACTGCCTAATTTTGACTCGAAGGTCACTTAATCTGTGAGCCTGAGCTTTCTCAATTTTAACATGAAGAGACTAAATCAGAAGCTCTTAACTAGGACTGAACATCAGAAATTTCTGGGAGATAGCAGTAACATTAATACATTTCAGGGTATGTTCTGAGCACATGTACTAACCCATTCAGTCCCCGCAAGAACCTGGTCTTGTTGGTACTATTAGCATCCTGATTTTATAGGTGAGGAAACTGGGGCACAGAGAGATTGAGAAATTTGCCCAAGGAAGTTGCAGAGCCAGATGGAAGGTTCCAGAACCTGTGTTCTTCAGTATAATTGTATGTTACACTGCCTCTCTCTGTATCTATTTCTCCGACTCTTCTGACTCAGAATCTCCTGAAGGGCCCGGGCATGCAATTTTTAATTCTGGTAAGTACACCTTGTTAACAGCCTTGAGTAGAGATGTAAAGCTCTGTGATTCAGACTGGAGATGAAAAAAAAAGCAATAAACTTTTTAATTAAATAAATGCTCAGAGTCTTTTGTCCCAAAAATCGGACTCAAAATTAAATGGCTTTTAACAGCTAACTGCATGGTATCAAACAAAAAAAGATCATGAATAAAGGGATAGTAGGAAAAATTGAAAAAACAAAATGTTAGCTAGCCGGCTAAGCAGGAATGACTTACACTGGGCCATTTAAGTAGATTAAGTATTGGAGCAAAAACTATGCCTATAAAGGGGCAATAACAATAATATTTTCTGGCTTAGATATGGGGGTGACAATGAAACATTTCGGAAATACCCCTGGAAAGGATCCGTGCTCCTGTCCAAATGAGCTGGTGGCCTAATTTGTTTCTAGGATCACAAATGATTGCCTCTCTACTTCATCTTTAAAGACACAGTCCTGATGTTAACAGAGACTGGCCTTTTTGCCAAGTTGGAAGTCTGAAACTATGCATGTAAATGTGGATACTCAAAAAAAAAAAAAAAATGCTGGTTTTTCATAAAGGTTCCCTCACTGACATTTGACACTTAATAGAGGCAGGGAGAAGCTATGGCACAAAGAGAAAATAAAGCAGACAAATAATCCTGGCCCCATAAGCAATTTAGACAAGCTTAAACCTAGGCTAGCCAGGTCAGTGAGTACAAAGACAGCCAGGAGAAAAGAGTCCATGTCGACTGGCAGAGCCATGAACTTGCTCAGGTTTGTTTGTGTTATGAGTGTACTTCCTCACTAATTCTAGATACCCCATTTAGGGAAAATCAGCCTCTTCTCCTCCCACTCAGTCCACATCTCTCTTACAAAATCTCATCTCTAAAGTCTCCATGATCCTATTAAGGGCATGGTAAAGCACGTAATCAAACAAAAAGCAACCTTTTAAAAAGTTTAAGCCTCTAATACTGAACTAGAAAAATTTAAGAAAACAGTTACATGTTGGAGGAATATATAGACCTTACAGTTGACCATGATCAATTGAAAGTTTCTATTATACTCAATTCCACTGATGAATAAACTTGTTTAATTACTAGTCTCTCTTCTGCACTGAAGATTCACTAGTCTGGAATTGATGCACTATTTATTTCCATTTAATAACCACACTAAAGCACACAAACTCATAGAGCAAACGGGTACTCAATTTGAAAAGCTTCCTGTGAGTGGATGAGAATTTCCAGGCAAGAGTAAAAATAAGCTCTTCCTCTTGATCCCTTTACCTGTAATGGTACCAAACTCCCAGTTTCCAACACTCAAAATCTTAAACTCATCTTTGAATCATCTTCCTCCTTGGACCCACTCTCTGTTTTACTTTCCATCAAGGGCAAATCCTGATGCGGTATGTATCACCTGCCTTCCCAGTGAGGTACAATCCTTCCTCTGGCATTAAAATCCCCCACCGTATGGTCCTAATGAAGACAAGGCAGGCAGCCAGGCTAGTTCTGGCTTTAAACCTGAGTCTGAGCTGCTCATTCCCACCCTGAAGACTCATTCAAATGCCAAGCTTTTCCTGATGCCCCAAACCACATGCAGTCACTCCCTATTTTATAATTTCTGTAGCACTTTCTTATTTGTCCCATGATACATCACATTCTGGCCCATATGATGTGTGAAGTTTATTTTCTATGTGAGACAAGAACCTCCTTGAGGGCCAGGAATATGCCCGGGGCAGTATCTGGCAAAACCATGCTTACTAAATAATAATAATTCCCCACTCCCTTCCAATTGTTTAATTTGTCCTCAAAAGTGGCTTGGTCTTATGTTTGAAAAAGGTTTATCCTTGTAGCAAAACTATAATGCTACGTTGTGCCCATTATTATCTAAAGCGATCTTGTTTGGCTTTGTCAGACAGTGCTCCCTAGAAGATTGTTTCTTTCTGTCCATGCACTAACCCCAGGCATCAAGCAGATGACAAATTACGTACCTTCTCTGGGCTGTGTGATCTCGGGGAGCTGCACACTCTTCAGCTAACCAGGAGCTGAGTTTTGTATAGCTAGCTACATTAAAACAGATTACTTGCTTGGATGTCAAGAAAAATGAATTCCTCTATTCCTCCTCTGCCTTTACTTTGAACTGTGACCCTCTTGGCTATTCAAGCGGACTTAAGGAAACTGATTTTTCTAACAAAAGCTTAATACAATTATCATAGCTGTGTATCTCTTTTAGGGTTCTGGAGAAGGGAGCCTTTTTGTAGCCTGTGGTAAACGGAGGAACATGGATGCTGAGGAAGGGAGGACAGAGATGATGAACTGGTGTTCAGAGTGTATCTGGGGGAGGGAGGACACACAGCGGTCAGAGGATGGTCTCTGGTGTCAGACTGTCTGAGCGCAAGTCCACAAAAATCCGCTGTGCTCTTGAGTCGTAAGAGAAAGAAATCCTTCTTGCGGCTTCATCTTTATTTCTTTTAATTAATTTTTTTTTTTTGAGAGAGAGAGACAGCTCAAGCAGGGGAGGGTCAGAGAGAGAGGGAGATACAGAATTTGAAACGGGCTCCAGGCTCTGAGCTAGCTGTCAGCACAGAGCCCAACATGGGGCCCAAACCCACGAACCGTGAGATCATGACCTGAGCCGAAGTCGGACACTTAACCGACTAAGCCACCCAGGCACCCTGCAGCTTCATCTTTAAAACAAGAATAATATTACTGCTCCGAGTTGTTCTTAGAATTCAATAATCAAACTACTTGGCACAGTTACCGGCACACGGTAAGTACGCATCTGACAAAGATTAGCTGGTGGCATCATTCAGGTGTTTACACACATTACATACAGGTTTCTCAGGTACATTTATTAGGGAATGAAGATGAGGAAAAGTGAAGAAAGAGGTCATGAATTTCTAAGACCCGTGGTAACCAACAGAGAAATTCTAAGTCAAACCAAGCACAAATGCCAAATCAAGACTTTAGAGGCTTTTATTCCCAATGATGCTACCTTCACTTTCATATAATGGTTAAACACCCCCAGCCTACCGACGCAGAACTCTAAGGTTCCTATAAAAGAATGTGGAATGAACATAAAGTAAATTCCATCTGCTCACAGAGAAAAGGAGTGGTTGCTCTTTTAAAAACTACTGTGGTTATGGCCATTATCTTCAGTGCTGGCTTCCCAATTGGATACTGCTAAAACTAGTATTAAAATAGGTGTGCCGATAGCCTGTGCAGTATTTGAGCAATGCAGGGAGGAAGGGCTCTTAATCACGTGTAGGAATAACAGAAAGAAATCCTAAAGAAAAACGTCAATTGACAATAAGGAAGATTGGTTAAATCTTTAAATACGCATGCCTAACCAGCCAATAATATACGGTGGATAAATTAGAAAACAGGCATCACTGAGATTTTCTGCCAAAGTATCAAATATATGCATACAGTACGTACCTGGCAATAATTAATATTTGCAGTTTCATGTACTCATAACAATGACACTGGAAGTCTCTTACCCATAGTTAATTTGAATTTGGCTGCAGCATGTATTTGAATCGTGGAGGGATTAGGTACAGGGAAGTGAGTCATGTAGTCCATCACCTACAGTCCATATTTCAAGAAGATTTTTATTCTAATTGTGTAGCAGTAACTTTCAAGAAGGGATTAAATATTGTGTTAATTTTTGAAAAACTTCCACCACCCAATAAAAACCAACAGACAGTTCTAATGATAAAAGTGAAGGAAGAGCTAAGAGAGGTCTAAGACAGACATGGTTTTCTACTGGAAAGTAGGCATTTGTGTGGAACTTTTTTCCGATGCTGAAATCATTTTTGTGAAATTCTGGGATTTCCAGAAGTCTTCAGACTATGTCTTGGTATGTCAAAGATCTACTGTACATGCCAGAATTCTTTCCTACCATGAAGGGAAATGAAACAGTTAACATGAACAAGAAAACCAAGAGATGAATGAAAAGGGAGATGATTCAGTTAAATACACTGTTGGTCTTAAACTCCGCAATCTGTTTTGACTTCTGTTTTTAGGAAAAAAAAAATCACAAATATGAAATTTGGCTCAGTCTCCAATACATCATGTTTTGCTTTTTGAGTACACAGAAACTTACGGGAATTTTGACCATAAAGGGAGACTTAGATTACAATTAGTAATGCAACATTTTGACTAAGTAGATTAGGATGCCTTTAAAAGGATGACACAAAGTCTGAAAACTTCACATCTTAGATCATACTTTTCATCAAAATGCCCAAGTTCCTCAGTGTATGCCCTCACTGCATTATTCGTTATGTGATATCCTACTACACTATCAATAACAGAAAAATGCCAAATCCCTGAAACTATTGCTATTAGTATTTTAAGAATCTTCTAGATCAAGAAAGAACCCTTGAGAGGATAAAAATTAGCTTCTTTACAGCACAAAAACATTTAAAGCTGAAAAGAAATTCTGTTATTCATAATATAAATAAAATCTGCATATGGTCAAGAAGCTACAGAATAGTAATAAAAACAAAAGTGGCATGCATTTTCTATCCTTAACTGCAGAAAACTCATCATAACTCAACTTCACTTTTGGGGAAGATTTTTTTTAGAAAGTATGTCAGTGAATAAAGTTTTTTTTTAAAGACACACTTTATGAGAGAATAACTAGTTTTCTACTGTTCTATGCTTCTGCTGACTTTTCTTTTTCATTCCTTGTCTTTCAAAGGAATCTGAGAAATAAAAATTTGCTAGATACAGTTTTTAGTACTCTTGTAAGATGCAATTAAAAAAAAAAAAACAAAACCTAAAAATTCAGACGGCTTTGGAATGCAATTCAGCTCAATGAATATAACACAGCTCAACATGTCCAAATGTCAATTATCTGAGATAGACAATACCAAAGAAAAAATGATCTGCTGGTCTTTCACTGTCAGTGTGTGCGAATTAAATAAAACACCATCGCCGCCGCCACCACCATCACTAAGACACTTCAACTTGCTTGGAAGACAACACTTGAAGAGTAAATTATATACTAAAGAGAGATCATCTCCTTGTATCAGCTTCTTTTTTTTTTTTTTTAAATGTTTTATTTATTTCTAGGAGAGAGAGAGAGAGACAGCGTGAGCAGAGGAGGGTCAGAGAGAGAGGGAGTCACAGACTCCGAAACAGGCTCCAGGCTCTGAGCTGGCAGTCAGCACAGAGCCCGACGCGGGGCTCGAACCCACGAACCGCGAGATCATGACCTAAGCGAAAGTAGGCCGCTTAACCGACTAAGCCACCCAGGCGCCCCTCCTTGTATCAGCTTCTAATTTAGCTCTACATCAAGAGCTTTGCGTTTGTGAGACTCACAGGCCTGACTGTAGAATGATGCTTAATGTAGGCAATAAAACCTTTGGTGTATGTCTTTCATGTCTGTATAGCTATCTGAATACTCCAGTATAGAATCCGTGTGAGGGGGAAGAGAGAGAGAGAGAGAGAGGGAGAGGGAGAGAGGGAGGCAGACAGAGCTGCAGGAGCTTTTTTTTCCTCTTAAAGAATGCAGTAACTCAGGGTATGTTCAGGCTTCTTGGACCAGTCATTTGGGAATATCTGAACGACCCTGGATCACCTGGCTCTAGTCTCTCTTCAACGCGTAAGTGAGACCAGCTTTCTTTTCAGTAGAATGATATTTCCTACTTCATCCCAGGATCATTGTTTTGAACTTAAGGTCCTTCTCACTTCATGTTGTTTCTGTAAATTTCAAAAGATTTGAAATTTACCTGGGATTTCAGGGTATTAGATATAGCAGGCCCATTGTTACTTTCAGAGTAAACGCCAAAGGTAACATTATTGGGTAAAAGTTGATTAATATTCATCATAGAATGCTGTCATTTTTAATTTTTACCATAAAGTAATCTAATCATTTTGGATTAAAGGGATGATCATTTTATTCCATTTGTAGAAGAAAAACACCTTTTACCAAATAGCTTTCTGAAAGAAATTTTAGAGTTACAGAAATAGAGATGTAGAGAGAAAGAACATAATCATTTCAAGTTGCCTATTTTCCTGTTAGTTGCCCTAATTTTTTTTTCCTGTGCTTTTTCTCTCAGTTAATACAAGTCAAGTTTTCCCTTTATTCAGAGCTAAAACCTTACAGTCATTTTTAATCATGCTCAAGTCCCGATATTCCTATCTCCACGACACCACCACAGAATTCCAATACCTTCTCCCCTTCCCATTTCTCATCACTGACCTGAGGCAAGGTTGTGTCATCTCTCACCTATGAGAGTCTCCTCCTACAAGCCAACCTTCCTACTACCGGTAGAATTATCATTCTGGGAGAGGGAAAAAACAAAAAAAATCCCACTGGATTATGCTTCTCTTCCACTATACGCACAAACTCCTCCTCTGTAATTGCAGAATAAACACCAAACTTTTTAGCCTATTCTTCAAGGTCTAACAATATGCCCCCAACGTATACTTCCAGCCCCATTTCCTTCTTTACCCACACTCTCCATTCTGGTCACCCAGAAGCCTTGCTAACTAGTAATTGTTGAATGACAGCTACACACTGTGCTCTCTTAAACACCCAAGCATTGTCCTACCTCTTGGGCTCTTTTCGAGGCCTAGACGACCTATTATTCCATGCTGTATGAAGTCTTTCCTGTCCTTTAGAGTTAAGATGCCTTCTCCTACCTGAAACCAATCTCAATGCCTTGGCAGTAAGATGAACAAAGCCTTCCTTTGACCTCTCACAGAACAACGCACTTATTCCAACATTAACTTTATTCTAGTCTCATTAGGGTTGGTTGTTTACGTCTGCCTCTACTGACCATCTTGCTTCTCTGTTTTCCTTTTTAGGCATTATATTTGGAAAAAAAAAAAAGGCAAACTTGCAGAAAACAGAAAACAAAGGGACAGGAAATGAGAAGTATTGGGTATTACAACCAGGGAAATGGATTACATTAAAAAAACATTTCCTTTTAATTAGTAACAAGCTATAATATTGTAAGCTAGACTTAATTTCACATTTACACTGAAATCATGTTTTACTGCACTTTGAAATGCATTAGCTATCTATCGAATGGAAGGACAAAAAATGGCTGAGCAAGATCAGTTTGGGAATGAGAGAAAGGATAAATAAGGCAAGAGGAGTGGAAATACCTCCTTTTGGTTTTTTGTTCATTTGTTTTGTTCTTTTTTAATACTATATTTGCCTGTATTTGCAAAGCATCAGCCTTGCAATCATTATTATTATAAATCATTATTTTTTTTTAATGTTTATTCATTTTTGAGAGAGAAAGAAACAGAGCGTGAGAAGGGAAGGGGACAGAGAGAGAGGGAGACAGAGAATCTGAAGCAGGCTCCATGCTCTGAGCTGTCAGCACAGAGCCCGACGTGTGGTCTGAACCCATGAACCACGAGACCATGAACTGAGGCAAAACCTGATGCTTAACCGACTGAACCACCCAGGCACCCCAATACCTCCTTCTGTTTTAGTATCAATAGACTCTGTCTCTTTCAAAATAAGTTGTAGATACTGAGTTATCCAGACCTTTTCATGAGATGTCAATACCACAGGTAATAGTAAGCTACCTAGCCACAGCCAACAGAGACTCACATATCTGCTCCCACTGCAAGCAAGGAAGAACCATACCAAAGCTTGCATACAAATACTGTTTTTAAATCTTCAAAAAAGATAGTTTGGACACAATGGAAAATATTACATGCTATAGTCATTATTATGGTAAGAGATAAATCAGAAGCCAAAACCAGTCTTTCCCAAGTCCTCCCCCTCCCCCTGCAATAAAAGAGTCTCAAGAAGGAAGTGGGCATTTCCCAGCCTTCAGGATCAGAAAATCTGTTGTTTTCTTCCCTTAGTTCCTTTTTCTTTTAACGTTTATTTATTATTGAGAGACAGAGAGAGACACAGTATGAGCATGAGAGGGGGAGAGAGAGGGGGGGACACACAGAATCTGAAGCCGACTCCAGGCTCTGAGCTGTCAGCACAGAGCCCAACATGGGGCTTGAACTCACAAATCATGAGATCATGACCTGAGCTGAAGTTGGCTGCTTAAACAACTGAGCCACTCAGGTGCCCCAATAAAATCTTAAAAAAAAAAAAAAAAAAGTACAACATCAGTATCATATACTATCATAGACACACTGCTGAACAGTGGAACAGGCTCTTGGAGAAGAGATGTAGGAAGATGCTGACTGTGATGCTGAAGTGACACATAAAGGGAAATAAAGAGAGTTTAGTCTGGTCCAAGCATGAAGGAGGCAGGATGAGCTTGGACTTAGCCTTGAAGAAACAAGAAAGGGAAAGGGGGAGGCCCTGAGGTGAGGCCACGGCAGAAGCAAATTGTTCTCACTTGTCACAATGTGAGGGAGGGAGGAAAATATTTAATTCTTCTGGCAGTGAGAAGGCAGAAGAAAGGTCACAGAATCTGCAGGACTTGGTGACTGAGAGGGTAATAATGGGAAACAGTCAACCACTGCTCCAAAGCTTCAAGTTGAGAGGAGTAAATTTAGAAATGTGATAGCTTGGAGAAGAAGGAGATAGTGTTGAATATGAGGTGATAATATGAGAGTAGAAAATGTCTGGAAAACAGTGGCCTTACAAGAAGATGAGGCTATAGAAGAATGAGCCAAGAACTGAGATCAAAAGAGCAAAGAGTTGAGGAGAAGTGGACAAGGGCAGAGAAGAGCCAGAGGAAATAAGACAGAAGATGCCAGGGCAGTTCCCTTTGAGAACTTGAGGCAAAATGCAAAGGGTTAAGGTGGCAAGAAAGTGGAAGCAACAAGAGCCCTCAGCCCATCTGTCTAGAAAATTCGCCTGAGAAATCTGAATGAGAGAAATAAAATGGTAACAAAGTCAAGCAAAGTATTTGTTTGGCTGGATGTTAGAGAAGGGAGAGAACTGAGAGTGTTTGAAGGTCATGGGGTAATAGATTAATCCCTTCTGTTACTCAGATCATCCCATTTCCTAAACTGCTTGTTAACTATGCTGATGTACTTTCTGAGTAGCTAAGCTTTCAGAGACAGAAGCAAAGTTGCAGCAGCCTACAATAGGCACGAGGCTCCAAGCAGATTTCCTACACCCACACCACAATTTAGAAGTCACCTGGTCTGCTCTTCTCATCCAATATTCGTGGAAAATGTATCAACTTTCAACCCATATCACCTTACCACTATGGCCACTGTCAACATCTCCCCCTGGTTCTTGATGCCTGTCTCCTTCCGTAACCAGGAACACAACCAGTTCCCTCCAGTCCGAGTCCTGTCCTGCGGCCTTAACCATGTTGATCTACACTTTCCAGGGGAAAGGGTCTCTCTCTGACTTGGGGTGAGGCTGCTTTCTCACTCTCGTTTCTTCTAACATAGCATGTGTATATTCGACTCCAAACATAGCTTTTTAAAAATATTTTTTTGCTTTCCCTTCCAGTTTTCACAGCCCTGATATCATTCTTGTCTTAGACTCGGCATTGTTTGTATGCAACTAGGTCACTACTACAAACATTCTTCTATATCTTGCCCCATCATTCTGTCGGATGACTCTCTAAAACAAGCTCCTCAAGTTATTTGTTTCAATTGTTGCCCCTTCTGCAATTCATCCCCTAGGGTCAATTTATATGTATAGTGCTGAATTTTTAATTCTAAAACATTTCTTTCGTTTTTAGACCTATGAATTTACACCTATCTCTTCTGAGAAGTTTTGATGCCTACTTTTCTAAAAAATCTCTAATTATGTCCACTGGGTTTTTTAGGCTGTAGGATGAGTCACTTTCCCCATAGGATGAGTCACTTCCATGTCACCAACTAGTATTCTTTATTGGAAACAATTAAGTCCAGAACAGGAATGCCCTTTCTCTCTCTCTCGCTCTCTCTCTCTCTCGCTCTCTCTCCATTCTAAGACAAAAAATTGTGAGCAAGTCAAAACTGGTATTATCAAAGGCCGTGTGGTGAACGGAATGGAGCTCTCAGCAGATACTGCAGTACATCTTGCCTCTGTATAAAACATATCAGGGGCACTATCATCAGAGTTAAGTATCAAACCTGGGGTTTTGCCGATGACAGGAGTGACAGTGGCAAATGTTTACTGCTGCTATTGATAACAGCAAAGAGAGTGAACCACATTAAGAGAACCCACATACATTAAAGAGACCAAGAGCAAAAAAGAGCGAATTTCCTAGGAAAAGCGAGAAAATGATCTTCCACCACATTCGGAATATGATTTGACTCCATAAAAAAACAAAAAACAAAAAACAAAAACTACTGGTTTAATTTCTCAAGTACATATTTACCATGTATAAAACATAGCATTCCTCTAATATTTTATGGTTATTTAACCTCTGTCTTCTTGATATGAAAACTCACCTTACATGATTCAAAACTAGCTGAGGAACTATTTGTCTTTTGAAGTCCTCGCTCCTTCTCTTATACTTCAAGAACTTGAGGGCTAGCTTCATTCTTTTGTTTCCTCCAGTTATATTTTTAGCTCCTTAGACTTTATGGCGCTCTATCTACCTGTAATTATGCTGCAAAAGCATAAGAAGACGCCAGTAAAGACCAGCAGCAGACAAGATAGCAAAAGGCCTATTTGTGGTCTTGAACAGCTGCAACAGGGCAGGGCACGCCTGGCGAGGTTCCCTCTGACTCTGGCCAGGCGTGACAAACCCCACGGGCTGGACTCGCTTTCGGAGTAGACCCTAGCACAGGATGTCATTTCATTATTTCACTGCCCCTAAAGCAAAGGGCTTCAGTCAAAGTCCAAGAAGGCTGATCAAAAGGGTAACCCAGGAAGAGCACAGGGAGGGTGGGGGGAGTGGGAGCCTTAGAGAAACTCTCCAGACCCTAAAGAACTACCACCCGCCACCCCGCCCTCCTCGCTAAAAACAAAACAAGGCAAAACCACCACCACCTCCTTATGGAAGGCCAGATGTTACTTTTAGTTCCAGTTTGGAAATACTGCTCAAGTTCTGAAACTTCTTTTTTTCCTAAAATAATAAGTAATGTATCTGTATTTTACCCAAGACAGAAATGAGATGCCATTAATCAGATGTTCAGAAATGGGAATATTTTTCAGGGAAAAGAAAACATTCTCAAGTGGACATTTTCTTCCACAGTTATGTTAAACCTTTTTTTGTAAGGGGACATTACTGACTTTGGGTAAATAAAAGATGCTGTTTGCGTAGGCTTTTATAGCTCAAAGTGATTAGTCTCTACACAATGATCTCTGCACTGTACGCTGCTTCTGGCTCCTTGATTTAAATTAGTGCTTTCTTACTTAGTGAGTTAACGTAATTTACAGCAAAGTAACATATTTATATTCTGTTCATCGACAAAATTAGCATATAACGCGTATTTACTTTGGAACTTTATGCACACGAACACATTTCTTCACAAGATTCAGAAAGGGTCTTCACAAGACTCAGGAAGAATTCCCAAGGAGATGAGGGTGAACAACACAGACCACAAAGCTGCAGGTGCCAGTGAGGACACACCATTACTTCTTAGCTAAAATTAAGTCTTACACACATTTAAGATATAGTTCGATGGTAACTACCTTTCTGACAAACAGTAACAGCTGAAGTTTCTCTTGTTATGGGACCAACTGCCCCCCCACAGATGCTTCCTCACAGAATGAGCAGTCCTAAAAAGGATCCGGCCATACGTTTGAAAAAAAATTCTCATTTTACTTCTCATATGCCAATGACGTCCAGTTCTACGGAGAAGATGTTCCAGTTTATTTTGTTATACAGGCGTTCTGCTGATGTTAATGCTATGTCCAAAGACTTAGAACTTGGAAACTGTCATCTTGTCGATAATGAGGATTTACACTTGTACTAAACCTCTCCTTGGACACAATTTTTATCACTTTAGAATATCATAAAGGATAAAAGAAATTATCTATCCGTTAAAAACAACCAAGAGTAACAGGTACTTACGGCTGACACAGCTTCACCAGGTCCTGGTCTGTGGTGTTGGGAGGCAGTCCCCGGATATAGAGGTTCGTTTTGCTTAGCTGGTCCCATCCTGAGTTGCTACTGCTGCTGCTGTTGTTATTACTGCTGGTGGTGCTGGGGCTGGGAGGGGCCATGGGGTGGGCTGGGACCAGAGACTGCTGAGAAACAAAGATGAGGAGTGTCAGAACACTAGCTGCGAGGTATTTAGCACCATTCAGAGGCTGTAAGATCTCCACAAGAGAATATACATACAGATCATCTAAAGCTACTTTAATACATACATTTTAATTTACACCTTAAAAAAGATCTGTTCATTCTGCAGAAAAAGCCCTTTCTTTCAACATGCAATTAATAATAGAATTTTATTCACTAGAATGTTCTCTATGTGTCCCTTAAATAGGACTAAATTTATGTAAGATTAACGTATTCACACATTTCAAGGAACACATCTACTGAGACTCAAAATTAACTTGCATGAAGTTATGTGGTAATATCATTTTACTACACCGTAATTTTCTAGTAATTTAGGAATCACTAGACTTTTGAAAAGGTTTTCAAATTCTGAATAACATTTGATTGAAAGTTGCTGATAATTTTATTAAGAATCTTGGGGGGAAAAAGATGATTCTTTGAGTGTAAGAAAGTTTGAGTTCAATCACAATGCTGAAATAAGGAAGCCTTCACCTCATTCTAAGTCTGGCACACAGCTCCATTGAGACATCTGGATTAAGATTCACAGGCATGATGCCGTTCACTCTGGCTACCCTGTGAAACTTAACCCCTGTGAGAATGGTGTGGTAGCCACAAACCTTCCTGAGCCTTCCAGCAAGGAACAGAGCTTTTGTAAAGCCTGAACCTAGGTTCCAGTGGGGTTTCACAGTCAGCAGGCACCTAGGAAGAATGTCTGAAACTACTCACACCAGAGAATTCTGTCAACCAATCGAAAGCCACCACCATACTTCTCTGCCCCTGTGCCCCACACACATGACTTTTGAGGAAGTTAAATAGTTTGGTCTGAGATGACAGTGAGCATACCCCGAAGTGCCCTCAAAGCAAATGTGCAGGAATTTCAGACTCTGAGAGGAATTTTGTCACCTCACATCTAAATAATAAATAGACTAACCCCTCAGGACTTTACCTACACTGAGTAACAGTTTGAAAATACAAAATTAGTCCTTAAACATTAAAAAAATTTTCAAATCTTACAGCTTGATTTTTACAACCACAACCAAAAATATCTGGCACGTCTTAAGACACAATTAAATCCCACTTTGGAAAGTTCAAAAAGCAGAAGACCCCTTGCAAAAAATGTCACCTTTCTACCTTGTCAGCAATCTCAGCCATTCACTATAGATGTCTGGCTCTGCACCCAGTTTTTGCCATGACCATCCCAACTCCACAGTACCCCCACACAGCCGGATCTCCTTAATCTATACATGTAACCAGGTCTTCATTTCCATACTATTTATTTTTTCTTCTCACTGCCCAGAGTCCTTGCTAAGATTTTTATTAAGTCCAAATACCACTTTATCTCAAGTGATTCTCTTTTAGGAGAATAGCAAGAAAGGTTAACAACAGTCAGTGTACAAATGAAGGCTGAACTTGAACTGGGAGTATCCATGCTGCTTAACCCAAGAAAAAACATACCCAAGATCATATCCTATCAAATGTATTTGAGTTATGCCCTTAAGAAGCAGTTGAAATCATATCGTTTTCTCTCATCTCTGGTTTTCCTCCAGGGGATAAAGACTCTGCTTTCTAGAAGTGAAACAAAGAGCATGACTGTCCCTGGCTCTGTCACAGGTGGCACCTCACATCTCCCAGGCATGCCACACAAAGGCCTGTGTTCCTTCTCCAAAATCACTCAATACAACTTGTGCCAGCTGCTACTTGCAATTAGCCAGGCACCCCCTATTTCTCACTTCAGGTAAGTACAGAGGTGCTGGGAAGTAAGACACACATTTGCCTCCCTGTCCCGAGCCTTTGATTTACACAAAGAACTTATAGCTAGGCAAGGTTGAATTTTTCCTTCAGTCATCTTTGATTAATGTCTGAGAACCTGTCCTTGCCATAAAACACAGTTACTCACAGTAGGACCCAGAATGTTCTGTGCAGCTGGTGGGTGATGAAACACGGTCACCTGGGATACACCTTGGACAAGTCTGAAAGAAGCCGTCGATCTGCTCCATCCCTGCCTCTCTGTGGCATTACACCAACATGAAGTAAATGAACCATCAGATGCTTTAAAGACTGTATGCCAAGTCTGCATCAGCTCTAACCTCTTCTCCAGGGTGCAAAGTGGAGTACCAGGTATGGACTTGCAGAAGTAAAAGAAACATTGGGGGTTATGATTTAGTGAGAGAGATTTTGGACATGAAAGGAGTAGGTTTTTGTTTATGTATTTATTTTTGGCAGAAGTAGAACCATAATTTGCATCTTGGAATTTACATAGCTGATTTAATAGATCTTTGACGGGCCTCCCTATTTATTACAGTAATACTTTCTCACTCTGGGAAGTTGGTGCAGAGCATATACAGCCTGTCCCTTCCTGTTCCCCTCTAGCCTGTCCTGTGGTGGAAAAAAGTCTCCTAATATTCTAATCCCAGGTGGGAGAAGAGGGTTTCTGAATGCACCCTGAGGGAGAATGCCTCTGGTGAATCTTATACACAGCAAGTTCAAATCCAAACGTTACCCTATTATCAATGGCTTCTCAGAACTAGCTGAAGACAAAGAAACCCAGAAGAGAGAAGCATTCAATTACTCTAGGTTGCCAATTTTCTATTTTCTGGTATAGAAAATTTTATATCTAGATCAAAGATTAGGTTTATAAAACTCATAGAAATCAACAACTTAAATCCTAATAACAACTGGACACATGTTTCAGGAAGAAAATTCAAACCTAACAAAGTGGGTTTATTTGCAGATTAGGAAACTGAATCTCAACAGAGGTTAGATGGCAGGGCTAGAATGTGAACCGAGCCCTCAAACAGTACTCTACACGGTATACCAGCACCGTCTATATCTTAAATGTGCTATTTGTATTATTTCATTTCTCTGTGCCCATCCTTCCTGCAANATATATATATATATATATGTTTGTTTTTTTTTGAGAAAGACAAAGGTGCCTTTAAGTTAATTTAATGAGTACATAGTCAGCTGGTGTGTGTGTGTGTGTTTAACAAAGTCAGCTTCTAAAAGGTTAGTTTTTAAAATTCTACTTTATATTTTCATTAACAAAAGAATCCTACAAACAAATTTTGAAAGCTACAGTGCATTACAGCTGAACCCCAGAGTCAGCATTTTAGAACAGCTAGATTTAACTAGTGAAGACTTAAATTCCTACGCCCAGATTAAAACGCAATTGAAATGTAAATACCAACAAGTCTTTAACTAGAATTTAAGAGCTCTGATCAATTCAAAACAGTAACACTGTAGCTATGTGCTCCATCGCACAAAAGGTAACCTTTAAAAAAAAAATTTTTTTTTAACTGCTTACCAACATATGGTATTTTACCAAACTCCATTTTCATCACTGGTCGTCTTTTTAATATTTTGCTTCCCAAAGCCCATAAAACTTCCCTGGAATTTGAAAAGGACCCCGTCCCTATTCCCTGTCCCCGTGGATGAAGTATGTGGCTAATTTACACAAATTCGACCTAATTAAGGAACGGTGGGGTGGCTGGCTGACCACAGGTGAGTGCGCTGACCCATCCCATAAGAGCCTTACCGGCTATCTCGGCCTTCTCTGGCCTAATTTCACTGCTTCACTTCAGGTAAACAGGCTACCCGTCAAGTTCTCTACCCAACAGCAGGGAAAACAAACTAACTCAGTTCTCACAGTACCATTACCTGGGCCATTTGCATGCCAAAACTGAGTGAGAAACCAAGTTGGTGGTGAATAAGTGGAAGGGCTGTGCGTGCAGACCCTCGCTGCATTCCCTGCAGGAGCGGGCACGGGCTCCCGCCGGAGCCGGAAGAGTGCTTGTCAGCAATCAGGGAGGACTTCCTGCGCGGAGGGCTCTGAGGCCTCCATCCCGCCAGGAAGGCCCACTGGCCTCCTCCCCCTCACACAGGATGATCAACAACAGGCACATGGCAACTACACATGCAGCAAATAAATCTGTTTCCCTTTCCATCACATCACCCCCACTCAAACACGAAGTACGTTCTTCTATATATAAAAAAAATCTAAAGGGTATTTACGAAAAAAAAGGCAAAACTAACCATATGTGACCTAAAATATTTAGTAATCACGCACTGTTGTCGATTTCTGTTCAGCAAAGATAATGAATAAAAATGAAAATCTGACATTATAATTCTATTGTCTCATTTCCTCCCTTAATACTAATAGGCTACAAGAACTGTGCTCCAACTAACCTCACAGCTGCAGCCATCTTCCCTTCCCCCTTGTTTTCTAACTCCCTGGGGACTCCTATACATTTTTCAAGGGAAACCTAGAATCTGCCTTTTAACTGCCCTCAAGGCTTCCTTAAGGCTATCGTTCTTATAGTTTAAGAAGGCTATGGTCCAAAATCCAGAATCTCCATCTCCGTCCTGCCACTCCCTGCGCACACGTACTCATGCACGCACACACCACCACCACCGTCACCACCCCAAACGGCAGGGAGGTTTAACACCTCAACTACAATCCTGAAGCAAAACACCCACCATAGTTGCTCCTGAGAGCCGACAGAAGCTATGGAACATTATCATTTTTCACCAGGAAATGTACATCATCAAACCCGACATGAACTGAGTGCTATGTAAAAGACTCTACGTACCACACTAGCTCCATACACGGGTTCCGCTCCTCTGTTCCACAAGCTTTCAAGGTATAAAAGAAAGTTAATGACTTCAGGGAATTATTGAAGGGGGAGGAGGAGCATCCAAATGGGCCAGTTTCACCGCAGTTAGGGTATTTTCTTTGTTTCCTTTTAGACATCTGAGTGGCTCAAACGGGGCCAGGAATAGTGGCTGTCAGAGATAAAGTTCCTGGCACAGGGAGCTGGGAAAGTACACACAGCTGAGAAGTGGGAGGTGAATCAGTGAGAGATGAGAAACTGGCCAGGAAGCAGATGTTCTTCCGGGTAGGCCAGGATGTGAAAGATCACCTATATTAATGAAGAACAATAGTGCCCCTTCACACACGCAGGCTCTTACTTCTCCATAATGTGGGAGAGATGGCCAAAGGGCAAATATCAATTAGTCCCATTTGATGCTAGGATATCAGGGCTTAAAATCACATGGCTAATTAGTTAACGAAACTGGCATTCCTAGAGCCACTGTCCCTTTGAAAACAAGCTTTGTAGCCTCTAGGACTATGAAACTGAGCAACAGATTTATTCAAGAGTTCTTTCGACGATTTTGGTGAAGAAGGAGAGGGCCATGTTGTTGTGTTAGCTATTAAAATAATATCTAAAAATAAAAAACTCCAATATATTTCACAATTAGTATTCTCCAAGATACTTATCAAACTGATCCTTACATGTAAAGCCACGTCCTTTGCATAGAAATCTCCTTACCTAAGTCCATGAATAAAGCATCATTTTCTTAGGCTTCGGATAAAAGAAACAAATTTACAACTTACGTTGAATAAGATAAATATCTGTTGTATACAGCATGACTGAATGGACAGAGACCATGCCACAGAAGTGAAAATAAACAAAGAGAAAAGTCTTTAGAAATTAAAAAAAAAAAAACCTGCTTAAAAGGCTTTTTGGGGTGGAGGTGGTGTTTGTGAAGAACGTTAAGAAGAAGAATGAACAGGTACGTGTTGAAAATCCATGGCTAAAAACATACCTTAGACACAGTGTATGAATTCTGAGGTCAAATTTTCTTTCAAGATCCCATTAAAAAAAACTAGATTCCTTACCATCCAAATATCTTTTAAAGATCTGGTTTGCGCTCCAGCATACAAATCAGCTCAATTGTTAGGTTCTCTCCAAAGGTTCTGCCAAGAACACCACAGATGCCCCAAGTTGCGTACTGGGAACTTTGGGCCAAGGAACACACCAGAGTTCTTGTGCTATTTGTTCCTTCCAGGGTTTGTAACAGTGTTTACAAAGGGGAAGAAGGCTAAAAACCAACATGAAACCCCCATACAAACAGTCAGCAAATCTTTGACAAAGGAGCAAAAGCAGTGCAAAGGAGTAAAGATAGTCTCTTCAACAAATGGGGTTGAAAACAGCTGGATGTCTGCATTCAAATTAGGGGCACCTGAGTGGCTCAACTGGCTAAGCATCTAACTCTTGATTTTGACTCAGGTCATGATCCATGGTTCATGAGATGGAGCCCTGCATTCATCTCTGCACTGACAGTATGGAGCCTTCTTGGGATCCTCTCTCTCTCTGTCCCTCCCCTGCTTTCTCTCTTTCTCCCTCAAAATAAATAAACATTTAAAAAAACATGAATCTAGATACAGACCTTACACCCTTCATTCACCAAAATGAATTCCAAGAGAATCACAGACTAAAATTTAAAATGCAAATCTGTAAAGCTCCTAGAAAATAATAGGAGAAACCTTAGATGACCTCAGGTACAGTAATAACTTTATAGGTACAGCATGAAGATAGACTCCATGAAATAAGTAATTGATAGGTGGAGTTCATTAAAATTAAAACCATCTGGGGGCACCTGAGTGGCTTAGTCGGTTAAGCGTCCGACTTTCGCTTAGGTCATGATCTCGCGGTTCTTGGGTTCGAGCCCCGCATCGGGCTCTGTGCTGACTGCCGGCTCAGAGCCTGGAGCCTGTTTCAGTCTGTGACTCCCTCTCTCTCTGACCCTCCCCTGCTCACACTGTCTCTGTCTCTGTCTCTCTCTCTTGCTCTCTCTCTCTCTCTCCTAGAAATAAATAAAACATAAAAAAATTTTTTGAAAAAAAGAAAAAAAAGATAAAATTAAAACCATCTGTGCTGCAAAAGAAAAATTCAAAGAATGAGAAGACAAGCCACAGAATGAGAGAAAATACTTGCAAAAGACAGATCTGATAAAGAATTGTTATCCAAAATATATAAAGAGCTCTTGAAAATCAACAGTAAGAAAACAAACAACCCAGTTAAAAAAGGGGTGAAGATCTTAACAGAAACCTTACCAAGGAAGATATACAAATGGAAAATATGCATATGAAAAGATGCTCCCTATCATATGTCAACAGGTAACTGCAAATTAAAACAATATAAAGATAACAGTATACAACTATTAGAATAGCAAAAATCTTTAACACTGACAACACTAGATGCTGGGGAGCACGTGGAGAAACAAGAATTCTCGCACCTGCTGGCAGGAATGCAAAATGGTATAGCCACTTTGCAGACAGTTTGACAGTGTCTTACAAGACTGAAGACACTCTCATTATACCATCTAGCTATCATGCTTTAGTATTTACCTAAAGGAGTTGAAAACTTATGCCCACGTGAAAACCTGCAGACAAATATAGCAGCTTTAGTCATAATTGTCAAATGCGGAAGCAACAAAGATCTTCATTAAGTGAAAGGATAGGCCTGTGGTACCTCCAGGCAATGGAATACTACTTAGTGCCAAAAACACATGAGTTATGAATCCATGAAAGACATGGAGGAACCTTAAATGCATATTACAAAGGGAAGGACGCCAATTTGAAAGGCCACGTTTTATATGGTTCCCCCTATAGAACATTCTGGAAAAGGCAAAACAATAGAGACAATAAAAAAATCAGAGGTTGCCCGGGGTTGGGAGGACAGAGGGATATATAGGCACAGAGGATTTTTTGGTTAATGAAACTATTCTAGATGATAGTATAATGGTGGAAACATATCATTATACATCTGTTCAAACCCACAGAATGTCCAACACTAAGAATGAACCCTAAGGTAAACTTGGAACGCTCTGGGTGATTTTGATGGGTCTATATAGATTCACCCTTGGGAAAAAAACAGTTCCATTCTGGTGAATGATGTCAATAAGAGAGGAGGCTGTACATTTGTGGGTCCAGGACTATATAGGGAATCTGGGTGCTTCCCTTGTAATTTTGTGTAAACCTAAATCTGCTCTTTAAAAAAGTCTTTAAAAAATGACTTTAAAGACAGACTGGAGACACTAGATATAATTTATTCACCAGAAAACTATAGGGACAAGAAAGTAACCAAGGAGCTTAAGGCAGTCAGCTCAAAATTTTCCTACCAGAAAATACATTAATTGGGAAGGGAAAACTTTTTTTATAAGTTAATTTTTATTACTGTAGTATAGTTGACATATAATATTATATTAGTTTCAGGTATGCAACAGTGATTTGACAATTCTATGTACTATTATTCAAAGCTCACCAGGATAAGTGTGGTTACCATATGTCACCATACAATGTTATTAAAAGATTGTTGATTATATTCCCTATGCTGTATCTATCATCCCCATGATGTATTTATTTTATAATGGGAATTCTGTGCCTCTTAAATCGCCTTCACCTATTTCACCCATCCCCCACCTGCCTCTGCTCTGGCAACCACCATTTGTTCTTCGTATTTATGAGTTTTCTTCTGTTTTTCAGTCTGTCTGTTCATGTGTTTTGTTTTTCGATTCCACATATAAGTGAAATCATGGTATATGTCTTTCTGACTTATTTCACTTAGCATAATACCCTCTAGGTCCATCTACAGTGTCACAAATGCCAAATTTTCATTCTTCTTTAAGGCTGAATAACATTCCTGTGTTTGTGTGTGTGTGTATCACATCTTCCATTCATCTATCGATGGACACTCAGGTTGGTTCCATATCTTGGCTATCGTAAATGCTGCTGCAAGAAACACAGATGTGCACGATATACCTTTGCAAGTTAGCATTCCTGCTTTCCTCAGGTAAATATCCAGAAGCATAATTACTGGATCATATGGTACTTCTACTTTTAGTATTTTGAGAAACTTCCATATGGCTTTCCATAGTGGCTGCACCAATTTACATTTCCACTAACACTGCATGAGGATTCCCTTTTCTCTATATCCTCACCAATGCTGGCTATTTCTTGTCTTTTTGACACCTGCCATTCTCACTGATGCAAGGCGCTATTTTGTGGTTCTGATTTGTATTTTCTGATGATTAGTGATGTTGAGCAGCTTTTCATGTGTCTTGGAAGGAAATGCTTCTTAACAGTGGGCTCCCAGCCGTATAACCTGCCATACATATAATGGTATGGTATGGGACAAATTCTAAAAAAAAAAAAGAGTTCAACAAATGGAAGACTGAGGATGAAAAGATCTAAGACAGAAAGTTAAAGAAGGCTTCAAGAGGGTTGGATATGGCTGAATGAGCTGAATATTGGTGGCAAATGGAAGTCCCGAAAGACATGGGTATGTGCGGAGAGGAGAATAGCCAACAAAAACAAAGACAGGAAAAATCATTGTTCATGAAAGTCAGTGAAAAGACCAACCCCAGTTGGCTGAGAGGCCATGCTAGGACAAGCTGATGTTGGGGGAAGGGAAGGGACAGGAAGATGGTACTAGAAAGGTAGGAGAATAACCTAGAAATTGAGAGAGAATATAGACATGATATCACAGATTATTATTCAGAGTCTCTCAAGTAGAAAAGAAAATTTACAGATAGTAAATGAAAAGAATAACTCATGGAGAATGTAAAGTGAGGGAAATTCTTGCCTATCCTTTCTATGAAAAGGTATACAGTAAAGAAAAAAAAATGAGTGGATAAAATAATCTGAATGTCTGAATTCGAATCCTGCCTTGGCCAGGAACTAGAACATTGTGTGCAAGCGCTCCATTCCTCATCTGGGAAATGAGCAGGTTAGACTACAGGATTCCCATGTTCCCTTCTAGCCTTCAAATTCTCAGGATGGATAATGTTTCTCTGGCTAAGACAGATCAAAACAGAACGCAGCCAGGCCCTTGGATACTCTTCTCTGCCTGCCGAACAGCCAGAGAAATGGAGCAGGAAGTTAAATGGGCAGACCCCAGAAAGAAGACCTGTACTTCACATCGTGCGGCTGGAAGACATAGCAAGCAACCTACTGTCGTGTTTCCCACCCTGCTCAGGCCAAGCACTGATTCCCTGTTTAGTCACATTGTTTCTGAGAAATATTACAAATATGTCAGCTATACTAAAATTACAATCAAAGGTTAAAGGAAAAAAAAAATTAATCACATAATCTTCAGAGCTCCCCAAACCAGAGTGTTCTTAAGGTGAAAACATTAGAGCTGAAATCACTTTAATAACACATCTGTCAAGACTTTATGTTGGTTGATGGGTTGGCATCTTTTTGTTTCAACATGTCATTGGTACAAAAAGTTGCATTTCGCACTCTACTTAATCTCTTCTACAGAAAAGGGCCATGCAATAGCTCCAAGACCATTTTAAAAGAAAATCCAAGACAATAAACAAATTATACCCCAAACAACCAGCTATTAGAACCTGGTAAACCTAAAATCCTGCCCAACTTCAGATGTGAAATTAATTACACTTCTGGATTCTGAATGCAGGTATAGAGAGTACTGGGGTTTTTTTCCCTCCTTCTGAGCCCCAAATGAGGAATTTTCACATCTACACCAGTTTTCTTCCTCAACACAGAACACTTGTGAAAGAGACGAGAACAAACTCTTCTTCTCCTTTTTACTCAAAATAACTTGAAAAAAAGAAAACTTCCTAAGGGAAGTGCAGCATTGCCTTTATCATGACAGTTCAGAACACCTCTGCAATGTTCTGATTTCCTGCCTCACCCCAATGGAGTTAGGATTCCAGCGTCGACAACTTCCTTCCAGCTGTTTTTAAAAATCTATGTACAGTACAGTTTGTATTTCTTGTAAGTAAAGATTTAACTGCTGAGATTGCAAAGTTCTCAGGGTGGAAATTACCTATTTTAAAATATTCCTTCTTTACATTAAACAATACTTACTGAAAGTATTGTAAAGTTGTTAACTGAATATTAAAATTAGAAAAATTATATGAGTCAGTTTACCCAAAAAAACCCCAATGAATGAATTTATTCTTTTTTTTTTTTTTTAAAGATGTGAATTGCCATGGGAATGAGCATGCAGCATCATGGGTTTCATAAACTCATCCCTAGAGAAAAAAGCATGTTCTGTATGTACTTTCAGGAAACTAAACAAGTAGTATTTGAAATCTCATAATAATTTTAAAAATGTAATCTGACACTGCTGTGATCTGTATATAGCCAAAGTAAAACATCATCACAGGAAAATTTTTTTGAGTAATACAAATTTTTTTGAGTTGTATTAACTAAAAATATATATATATATCAATGAATACATTCATTTCTTTCTCATGATAAAACCCAGCAGCTTACATCTGATACACAGTGGATACTTAGTGTGGAACAGCTCTTTATTATGTTTCTCTGTGTAACTCTATGTAAATGTCTGTGTCTGTGTGACTGTGGGCGGGGGCAGGGGGAGTAAACAGAAGGAAGGAGAGGGTTGTCTCTAAGATACATTGTCTCTGATGTATCTGAGATGTACTGTCTTGAGGTCTCTGAGATACACAGTCTCTAATACAAAGACCAGTGGCTTTTAAAAAAACCAAACTTTTATTTTGCCTGAAATCCACCTTTAAAATGAAGTTTTTGACTGAGCATACAAGCAAAACCATAAAAAAATTTTTTTTTGAAATGGTTATCTGAAGTCAATATACCTTCATGTTATCTTTTCTCATCTATTTCCCTCAAAAAGAAATGCTGGTAGTGACCTACTAAAGTGATTTAAGACCCCACTAATATAGCCACTAGTGGGTTAAAAACCAATGGTGTGCTGCATTTCTGAGGCCTTGATGTACTTTTGGACCACAGCTCAGTTATTTCGGGTGGGGTCAGGATTATGCATTTCTACCAGGCTTCTAGGTGACAAACGTGCATAAGGCATGACTCAAGGCAGTGCTCTTGGTGTTTGAGGATGAATTTTAGAAAGGTCTTCTTCCAGCTTTGAAAGAAGGAACAAGCTACACCTATTCACAAAAAAAGATAAAAACCTTTGTGCATCTGATTTCCAAGTCAGGATCTGCTCAGAATCACAAAACGTTGAGTTGAGAGAATACATCAGAGATCAGGCAATCTAGTAGTTCTCAATCGGAAGCCTCACAGGATCTTCAGGAATGGTTGTGGGGGGCTGCAGTATTTTAATTTTTATCAAAGGGAGCTTGGCTTTAATGATACTGAGGAACAAGGACCTAATCTAACCCCTCAACTCAGAGAAGTGAAAGCATATACCCAAGGTCATACAGCTAATTCAAGGCAGAACTAGGTCTCCATTCCCACCACTACTGTCAAAAGGCACCAACCCTTCTTGGCTGCAAGGATTGTAGCAAAAATGATGGTCCATGTCAAGTTTTCTTAATGAGTTTTAAAAAGGAAAGTTGATATGCTAGTCCTATTAAGGCATCACAGAAAAAGTATATGTATTTTGTATAGCCTCTTTTACACCTCATATTTCATCTACTGTCAACTTCTAGATGACTTACTTGGATGCCCATGTCTGTTAGACATTTAGTTTCCCACTTTAAAAAAAGAAAAAAAGAAAGGAAACTCACACCATCTATGAAATTTATAATCCAAACTCTTAAAAAATTGTTATGAACAGCACCACTTCTATCTCTGTATATATTAAAACTTTGTGAACAGCACGCGTAACCATTATCTGCACCATCTATCTACAAGAACTTATAAAAATCAGATTAATTACAGCAGTTTGTTGCCTTTCTGCCAGAGAAGTACATTCAGGGTCAACTGGCAATTTAATAGGCTGAGATTAGAAACCTACGGATATTCACCAGAACTGTCCACACACTGTCTGATTTCCCTTTCTATGTCACAAAATTCATATACTTAAACAAGTAACTTCTGCCTCTCGGTTTCCTTATAAAGACAAAAGAGAGATTTGTACAACTTTTCCTTCGGTATATTCCGGCAATGGCTTTTATCATGAAGTTCACAATGATTATGCTCGTATTAATTCTCTAAGGTAAGCTGATTTTCTTCAAAAGTTCAAAAATGTATGCAAACCTTGCTCCCAGCAGCTCACTGGTATACTCTGGAAAAGTGTTATTTATTCTCTTGATCTGACTAAACATTTCCCCTTTTTGCAGGTACAAGCTCTATGACATGTCAGATCTCTCTTTATCGATACTGCATATTCAGACTGAGTATCTACTGCTACTAACAGCTTGAGACTCATCCTTCTTTTACGGAGTCAGCCTATGCACTACTGGCTAATCATTTCAGGAGTGATGCTACCAACCTTGGAGTACCAAGATGCCTTGGAATCTAACCAGCTCAAATCCTGGCAAGGTTCACCCCCTCTTCATCTTTCCTCGAGTAGATAAACTGAAGAAGAACTGCATTCTGCAGTAAGTAGAATCTGGGAAACGGTTTCAGTATTTACGAAAACCAGATGCAATTTTTTTTCCTTTCACTCTTAAAATTATTTCACAATACTCTTTGTTTAGAGTAGGGAGTTATTGCTCAAGATGAAAAGAGTGAAACTACTAATCTTCCTGAACACCTTTTTCTGTTACTAAAGTTAATCAAACTGCATCAGCTCCATCACTGCTACCAAAATGAGCTAAATGTACACATTGCTAGTTACTACATTTCCAGAGGGAGTTTCTTTTCCAAGGAACCTTGGGCAGTCAAGTTCCAGCTCTCTAGAATGGAGACCCAGAACCTCTGTGTGTTGGCGGGGGGGGGGGGGGGG
>NW_027529525.1:2524246-2530613 GCF_008692635.1 Crocuta crocuta | reverse complement strand
CTGGGGATCACATGCCCCAGAGCAGCCACAGCACTTGGACTTTACACCTGAGTTCCACAATCCCTTTTTCTTCTCATTATATTTAGTTTCATTTTAATAGCAAATGAAACATCTTTTACCTTTGAGGCACATCATCAAACATAAAATCTTTCAATCCAATCACAATTCCAGATTAACCTAATTAGTGACAGGTATCCATATTGGGTCTGACAAGTCTCTGGCCTTCTAAATGCACAAAACTAGAAAACAACACTATTCGTTCCCAATGACCACAAGGAAACATTTACAAAGAAAATCATGTCTAACTGGAAACTTATTTAAGAGACTCTACACTCAATGACCAGGGACAGGAGACCAGTTCTCTCCACCTCTCCACCTAACCCAAAGCAGCCAGTGAGCATTTCCAGCACAGGAAAGGGAAAACCAGGCCAGAGCCCAAACACCGCCTGCCCAGACAGAGCAGAGAGGAACAAAGGCCCAGGTGTGGCCTGCAGCTACGCCAGATCACTGAACTCACTGAATGCTAAGCAGTGGAACCAAAACTTCAGAGCACTCCTACATTATCAAATCATTTTTCTAAAAAAGAAAAAAATGCCAGAGGGGAACACAATTTTTAATTTTCTGTTTCTCCATACCGACGTCACAAGTCCTAATTCAAGTTCTTTGGATGTTTTCTTTACATTCTGGAACCAGATTTAATCTCAAAACAGTACTCTCTGCTCAACTGAAAAATCAGAGCATGGAGCAAAAGAACGAACTAAGAAGAATGGTGGATTTTATTTTAGGGATCAGCACAGGCACTGTAACTTCCAACATGGAAGAAAACTCAGGAACGAACAGGCAGGCTTCCTCGTCTATGCAGTGGTCGGGAAGTGGATGCCCGGGCCCTCCGGGCGGCAAGACCACAGCAGCTCCCCTGTGCTCCTCTCTACAGCCCAGTCGTTGTTCCCAGTACAGAAGAACTGTTCGAAGTAAAATGTCACCCTACTTTCAGAAGAACTTCCATCACCACGCAAATTGACAAGGTACAAATCTAAAGGCTGGTTTAAGCCTGGCTGGATATGTTTTTAAAAGGACAATTCTATAAATTATAAATACTGGGGTAAGGATTTATCCATCAAACCTTGGACAGGTCACCTTACTCCACGGTCGCTGGAAATACACGTGGGAACCTTGCATGCATCACACACTCTAGCTTCATCTCCATTCTCCCTCACTGCAAAACCCAATTCTTACCATTCAGTGATGGCTGATGTGCAAATCCCTGCTAGCGGTTGTCTTTCCAGAAATAGATAAAAAGCCAAGACCAGTGTTTTCCCCTTAACTGAAGGGGGTAGGTTTTAGCCATTTGCTTACTCATTTTAGTTGGAGCTATTTTATCTTTTTCTTATTCTCAAAGTGATCTAGGTAATCTTTAAACATAGTTAGATAAGCAAAAACCAAAGGGGGGAAAAACCATTTCAAGCCAAGACAACTTACTGAAAACATTTTCCTCCTAGAGAAACGTGTGTTATTCATAGCAATAATCGTTAACATTGTTGAGCATTTACAATGTTTCTGGTACCAAGCTAAGTGCTTTGTATGTATGGTTTCATTTAACCAAAATAGAGTAAGTATGACTGTCACCATTACATGGTTAAGAAAACAGAAGATAAAAGACTTTCCCCAGGTCACTGAGGAGGTAGTGGTCTGGTAGTGAAATAAGGTCTATCTGACAACCTGTTTAGGAGCTAAGCAGAAGAGAAAATGGGAATATGGGGGCATATGCCGTTAAGTTTCACTGTTTCAGTGGCCTGGTTCATACACAGTTGCTCTAATTAAAGCTTTTGGTCCTGGTTACTGTCACAGTTACTAAAAATCTTCCTAACACCCATCAGTAAAACAAAACCAAAAGGCTCAAGAAACTGGTTGCCAAAACAGTGAAACTCAGTGGCACGTCCTTCTTTACTGAAAAACTAATGGTACAACAACATTACTGTGAAGGAATACTGCTGGAAAATACTCAGGCAAATTGCTTTCCTTTAGATCTTCTCAATATAGGATATGTAATCTCAACAAAAGTTTAACACTTTCTAATATGACATTTCTACGTTTGAATTAAAGAATAAGCCTCCCCCATTAGCTACGTAAACCTTTTGAGAACATGTTGGTCACACCCTGTCTGATAACCCCACTCTGCGCCCTGGACCCAGAGCTTTGTGCACTTGGTGTAGAAATAAATAAGAGACTGGCATATGTCAGAAAGCATGTAACTGTTGCAGGGATTAAAATACTGTACATTGAACAGCTTTGTGGTACAAAAAGGTAAGAGGAGTCAGCAAGAGTAAGATGGGGGTGGAACCCAAGTATTTTAGAAAGGAGTCTGACATCTAGGGAGAAATACATCAATCACATCCTTTCCTTTTTTTTTTTTTTTAACTGAAACAAGACCTCTCCTTACACTGGAAACACATTCTATTTCCTCTCTAGCCCAAAGCATCTCGGGAACAGCATCCCAACTCTGACAGGTGGAGTTTTAAAATTCCTAGTTTAGACTTCAAGACACCAGGGACACTAGACAAATTATGATTGATAGTGAGAATTATAATTCAGAGAAAAATAGGAGTCCTAATAATCTTAATCGTATTGCCTCTGGATACATGAGATCTGTGGGAATCTGTCTTTTCAAAACAGATTAATCAGAATTACTATAACCCTTCAAGAAGATGTAATCACTTTGGGATCCTAGTGCCTTTGGTAATGGCCACATCTGGTCTGGCAGTTGTTATTCACTCTTGCCAGGATTCGCTTTATTAGACTCTCAATTGAAAAATGACACCTTCACTCCAATCCTTTTAATTGATTTTTAACCTTAGAGAAGTGTAAGAGAGAGAGTTATTTAGAAGACTAACTTCTTAATGGAATCATCTAAGTGGTCTGATAAAATTCTTTCAGATGAACGATACCCCCTACCCTTCCAGCAGGGCTCTTAAAAAAAAAAGAAAAGAAAAAAGGAAAAAAGCTACTCCTTGAGATGCACCTCACCTCTTTATATAAAGTTAATTCAATGTAAGTGTAGCCATGCTAATACAATTTAATATAATTAGTTTCTGTCAGGAAATTTAAAACCCAGTTTGTACAGTAACTACAACATTATATACGTGCATTAAGGTATTCAAAAGTTAGATAAAGTATAAGTGGAGAGAAAGTGGGAAATGGCTGTATTAGTTTCCTAAGGCTAGTGTGCCTTACAACAACAGATATTTATTCTCTCACAGTTATGGAAGCCAGAAGTCTGAAGTCAAGGTGTCAATGCTACGCTGAAAAGCTCTAGGGGAGAATACTTTGCCTCCTCTGGTTTCTGGCAGCTCCTGCTGTTCTTTGCCTGCTGTTCTTTGGTGGCATAATCCCAATGTGGCCTCTATGTCAGTCACATGGCCATCTCTTTGTGTCCCTCTGTGTCTTACCCTCTTTTTATAAAGACACTGGGCACTGGATTTAAAGCCCACCTTAAATCCACTTTGATTTCATAGCAAGATCCTTTAACTAATGACATCTACAAAGATCTTATTTCCAAATGAAGTCACACTCTGAAGTTCTTGTTAGATATGAATTGGGGGGGGCGGGCAATATTCAATCTACTACAGCAGCTTTCTCTAAAGGTCGATTTTGATTCTCTTAACCTTACTTTTTAAAACCTTAGATATATAGTCAAAACACATATAGAGTGGGGCACCTGGCTGGCTCAGTTGGAAGAGCATGCAACTATCGATCTCAGGGCAATGAGCGTGAGTCTCATGTTGGGTATAGAGATTATTTAAATAAATAAAACTTTAAAAAAAAAAAAAAACACCAAACCACACATGTAGGGATGCCTGGGTGGCTCAGTCGGTTAAGCATCTGACTTTAGCTCAGGTCATGATCTCACAGTACGAGAGTTCTGTCCGGCTTTGAGCTGACAGCTCAGAGCCTGGAGCCTGCTTCAGATTCTGTCTCCCTCTCTCTGCCCCTCCCCCACTCACTCTCGCTCTCAAAAAATAAACATTAAAAAAATGTTTAAAACGTGTAGAGATTTACTTTGCATAAGCACCCACTAAGTTATATTACCAACAATTCTTTAACCATAATTAGATCCAGAAAGAAACTTATGTGTCATCTTGTCTAGCTGTATATCCAAACTACAATGTTTTTCTATGGCATAGAAATTGGTGAAGGTGGGGCATCATTACAGACCAGCGGATGCCCCAATTTGACATTTCTAATTGCTACAACATATAAGTTGTCCAAATTAAAATCTTTAATGATAACTATTAGCCTCCAGTGGTATTCCTTTAAGGCTCCAGACAAGTGACAATAAACAACTGTGGCCAAGACAACTTCTAAGGAGGCAATATAGCAATGAGAGTTGAAAGGATAGACTCTGAAATCAGACTGCCTCAGTTCAGATCCCACCATTGCCATTTGCTCACTGTGACCCTGGGCAAATGATTTCACATCCACACATTTTCATCTGTTAAGTGAGGGTGATACCATCTCTTCTAGCTCGCAGAATGGTTACGGATTGCACAAGTGCATCAGGGTAAAATGCCCAGCCCACAAGAGGTGCTCAGTAACTTCCCAGTTGCACTTGGCTTCACCTTTCTCAACATGCTGATGGCCGTGAGGGCTCAGCCCAGTGCAGGCACCCTTGGACTGACTCTCAGAACTGACTTGTAAGTAGTTTCTCAATCCCTATCTTGCTGCTCTGGGGCTCTTTTGCCCAGCCACAATAAGGGAAAAAAAATAGAAAAAAACCTGAAAATGAAAATGATCCAAAGTGGAAGTTGCTGCAAAAGGAGATAAAATGGGGGGCAGGGGGAGGCTGGGGAGGATTTCCCAAAAAAGGCTCCCTGAAAAAGCTGGCCTGATCAAATCTGATCAGTCCTCATAGCACCTGGACTTTTTTACTTAGGTTAGTTTCACCACTTGAAATTCTAGCTAGAGATGCCTTAAGTTACAGCCCCTCTTTGAAATCCCAGAACTTCCAAGCTACGACGTGGGGAAAGAGTCATCACTTAAGATAGCTGAGAAGAGCATCAGCAAGATAATTTAAAGACGGGCCTACGTTCCATTTGAGGTGCCTCACTTCTGTTATTCTCAGTCTTTGGAGAGGGAAGAGGAAGAGTACGAAAGGCCATCATGATTTACATTTTTCATTATGATTATCACAAGTGAGAAAGCACTTTTTTCCCTCTACCTAATGTACCACGTGACAACGTTTTGCTCACACAGATTCAAAACTGGAGCTGTCACTACCAGTTCTGAAATTCCATTAGAAGGCTACCGGCTTTGAAGCTAACCTGGGGGTCTAACTACTATTAATTAATAACATTTCAATAGGAAAGCCTGAGAACAAAACTACCAGATGCAATGCTTCTGTGAAAAATAAAGGGGGGGGGGGGGTCCTAATTAGAAAAAAAAACAAAACTCAACGTAGAGATGAACTTTTGGATTAGAACTTTTAATGTCTATGCAATTGGATGATCTCATTTATCTAAATACTATAATTTTATTAATGTAGGCAAAGCGATACCAATGGCCTAAGCAGTGAAGTCAGTTTGTTGGCTAATACTCATTTACGGTCAAACCAACCACACAGGCCTTTTTACACACTTAGTTATACTCAATTTCCCTCAGTATTTTTCACTGAACTGTAAGACTTTGATTATTTATTCCTTTTAACCCCCCTTCTGTTAACTTGGGCCTATTTTCCAGTGTGCTTGTATCTTCATGCTAATTGTTATTCTACACAGATCACCACGCCTCTTAGCTGGACATCATCTGAAGAATTGAGAAGCGTGTTTCCTACATGGCATACAAGTGGCTGTTTTCAACAAATTTTACCACAGGATATTCACTGTCTGGTTTATCAAATCCTAGGACTGCCCTCACCTTTTGATTTTCCTGGCTGCTTTTCCTTTGCTAGCTACTCAATAAACCTATATACCGTTGTCAGTACAAAAGTTCAAACCGTCACAATCCTGTCACTCACTACAGTAAGCGGGGCGGGGAGGTGGTAACAGTGTAGAAAAGGCTGAGGCAAGTAAAACTGCAGGACAGTAACCATTCTTTTTATCATACTGGTTCCTTTGTATTCTTCCCTTAGGAGGGAGGAGGAAGAATTGGGAAAAAGTCAAATCTTAGCAAGAGCTTTTTATTAGTAAATGTTATTTCCTAATATTAACAGTAACTGCTAACTTTGGTAGACAGTGGCTGAGCCAGCAAAGGAAGTGTATTTGAAAACAGAAGAAGCAGGGTGCCACTGTCTGATGGGACAGTCCTTCACCTGGCTCTGATTGTACATCCATCCAACTGGGGTGGGGGGTGGGGTGGGCGGTGGGGGTCTCTG
>NW_027529525.1:2508930-2524220 GCF_008692635.1 Crocuta crocuta | reverse complement strand
AAAGAAAGAAAGAAAGAAAGAAAGGAAGATCGATCAATGGCAAAAATTCGACAGGAAAAAAAGAAAAAGCTTGTCTGTATCTTGAATTTCAAAGATTTCCATCTGGTCCTGAAGGTTTACGCCTGACCCTGGAATCCTAGTTGGCTCAACACTGTAAGAGATGCCTGTGAAACCACTTCCAGTTTCCTACAGAAATTCAGAAGGGCTCAAATGCATCAGCCCAGATAAGTCCAGTACTCTGGCCAACCAAGTTTCCAAGGGACACGCGTGGTCGGCTCTTCTGACGTCAGTCTTAAGAGATGTATCCCAATTTTTCCCTGGACCCAATTTTGACTTGGTTACTCATAAATTTGTCATTCTCTACTTAGCATCCATTTACATTTCCTGCCTGCATCATCCATGGACTTAAAAGATCACTGCTTTATAAGACAGCTCATTCTTCATCACTGAAAGATTCAAACAAGCAGAGCTTCTCTGAGGATTATTTCACCCCCGTGGTCCTTAGATTTCAGTGAGCTCCTAAATCACTTGGAGACCTTAAAATGGCCCCACAGTGTCTGAGTATGCCTGACACAGTGAGGCCCCAAAGTTTACATTTTTAATGAGAACCCCAGGAGATTCTGATGCGGGCAGCCCTCAGACCACACTTTAGGAAATGCCTCTAAAAAGGGTAGAACCAAGATGTGTCTTTGAAATTCAGAGTCCTGGCATTCCTCCTACTCAGGGGAAGTCTATTCAATGGTCTCTACACTGATCTGAATCTCCTGGGCACTGGGGCTCTCCTACTCCCTCATGCCCCAGCACCCCGACTCTGTGACTATGCCATTCCCAAAGCAGCCACCATGCTGTCCCTTGCTCTCCGTAGTGTCTATCTTTTGACTCATCCAAATAACACCTGATCCTTTCACTGGCCAAAAGAAAAAGGCGTCTCCTGGTTCTAAAACTGCACACTCTCTGGCCACCCCCTCCAGATCCTCTTTTGCATCAGCTGATCTGAGCAATTTCCGGTTCCTTGATCTGACAGTTCTTACCAACCCTCCCTCAGATGTGAGAGGGTTTCCTGGCTCTTCACTAATTGACATGTCGAGTTCACTGTCCAGTTCCAGGTTAACAACTCTACATACTTCACTGGGTACAAACAAACACAAATCCTCACCTTGGATGATGGCCCTGGAAGAGGTCTTCCACAGTGCCCCTCCTACACAACAAGGCCTTTCTGTTCCTATTCAGTCATGCAGTCAATTCCACACGTGTTCATTTTATAAACCGTCTAAAATCCTTACTTTAGTTTTTGTGACTGTTTGTGGCCAAAAACCTCAGAAGGTGGCTGCTTTTGTAAACCCAACAACCTCATTTGGGGCAGAAATGTACATTCCCTGAAACACAGCGCTGCAGTCACTGATAAATTCTTGCTGAAATAATGACTAATAAGTATGTTCAACTTCACACACTGGATGTGTTTCTGAAAAAGTCTAATCTAAGCTTTAAATGCGGCAAGGAAACAGGCCTTTGATAATATTTTTAACATTTATTTATTTTTGAAAGACAGAGAGAGAGACAGTGCGAGCAGGGGGGGGGGGAGAGAGAGAGAGAGAGAGAGAGAGAGAGAGAGAGAGAGAGAGAGAGAGAGAGAGAGAGAGAGAGAGAGAGAGAGAGAGAGAGAGAGAGAGAGAATCCAAAGCAGGCTCCAGGCTCTGACCCATGAGCACAGAGCCCAAGGCGGGGCTCAAACCCACGAACCGTGAGATCATGGCCTGAGCCAAAGTCAGATGCTTAACTAACTGAGCCACCCAGGTGCCCCAAGGAAACCCGAAAATAAAACCAGCAATTGTTGCGCCCCAAATATACACGTAAAACGCTATGCTACATAAATCAAATGTTACAAAGAAATACAGGTTCCAGTGCTCAAAAATATGAAGCAAACTAATTGGTAAAGAGAAATACATCCAAACAAAAGAACAAAATCAATTAAGTACAATTTTTATATAATTTACAAGAGGAAGAGAAAAAACTAATTTATTGTTTTTGTAAAGAGAAAAAACTTATTGTTTTTTTAAAAAAAAAAAAATTGCTGGCATCCAAGATGTGTCCTAGGTTTCAAAGGGAAAAGAAATTAAACAAAAAAAAAAAAAAAAAAGGAAAAGAGAGGAAAGGAAGGAAAAGGTAAGAAGGGGCATCTGGGTGGCTCAGAGTGTTAAGCATCCAACTTGGGCTCAGGTTATGATCTCACAGTTTGGGAGTTCAAGCCCCGTGTCAGGGTCTCTGCTGTTAATACAGAGCCCATTTGGGATTCTCTGTCTTCCTCTCTCTCTGCCCCTCCCCTGCTCTCATTAGTACTCCATCTCCCACTCAAAAAATATGCATTTTTAAAAATAAAGAAAAGAAGAAAAGAAGGGAGAAAAGAGAAGGTTGAGAATAACCAAAGTGAGGTACCTCTAATGGAGGCTATGAACATCTTTAAATTTTTATATAAGACTCAAGAGGCCTAATATCACTTCATATTCCTACAGAACTACAGCTCTATAATAGCTTTCAAAACAATACTTGCAAATGACAAGAACCGTGCTGTTATGGAGGACTTACCTCATAACTACAGTAACTCACTTCCATTCCAAGTCCCTAGAGGTAACCTGATGCCTTAATGGGTAGTGGTGCAAATCATCCTCTCCTCAATAGAAAGGGCATTACTGCTTCTCCACTCCACCTACACACAAACCCCAACTGAGATGCAGTTGATAGAAAACAATCTCATCAGAATTTTGTCTTAATGTAATAGCAGGAACTGAAAAAAAGAAGAGTAAGCACAGTGACCATCTTCCTGGAAGAGGCAGACCTTAAATTTCAACTTAAAGAAGAGAGGAATGTGAACTTGAAGAGAACAGAGTTCTGTGGCCGTTTGTGATAGCATAATAAAAACTTGGAGGAGAGGAAGGGAAAACAGACTGCAAGAAGCAATGAAAAGACTTTTGGCTGAAATGACAAGCATAGACTTGAATGACAAGTACAGACTTGAAATGACAAGTACAAGTCTGTACTCTTGGGCAAATGAGAGGGAGAAGAGTGTTAGTTACTCAAGGTCCTTGAAGGCTATGGTTCATAATGGACATTTCCATAGCCATTTTACATGGTTATTTCTATAAAGAAATTTCTTTTATCCTGTAGGTTGAAAACAACAACAAAACAACACATTTCCTCCCATGTTGCACACAATAGGGCCACCAGCATAATACTTCTATTTGAAAGCTAAGATGATCATGAATGAGTCATGAAGCATTCTGGCTTTATCTTGGGCCAACTACGGTGCCCAATTGATGAGTTTTGACTAAGATGAATGAATGTCTGGTACCAGGTTGTTATGAGATGAATTGGGCCTACCCAAAAAGAAAGATAACACTAAAGTCCTAACCTACAGTATCTTAGAATGTGACCATATTTGGAGATAGGGTCTTTAAGAGATAATCAAGTTAGGATGAGGTTACTAAGGTGGGGCCTAATCCAATATGACTAGAGTCCTTATAAAAAGGGAAAATCTGGGCATAGAGGCAGACACAGAGGCAGGGAGGATATCATGTAAAGATTGGAATTAGGAGAGAGGCCTGGAACAGATTCTTCCCTCACACTTCCAGAGGGAGCATGGCTCTGCCAACACCTTGATCTTGGACTTCTCTTTGAGGCCTGGGAGAAATAAATTTCTGTTGTTTAAGAACGCAGTTTATAAAATTTTGTTACTGCGCCCTAGCAAACTAATTACACAGGTGTAACAGTAGTGTGCTCCAACCAGGTTGTTCTGACAATAATCAGTAAAATACAAATTTAACCAAAAATATGTTTAAAGAAAAAAATTAACACATTACTCCCAGGATGCTATTTCTATTTTACTATGGCTCTGTCTCACCAGTTCAGAGTTATGGCCAAGTCTAGGGGTTCAAAATACAAAAAAAGTAAAAAAGACTAAGGAAGTATTGATTACATAGAAACATGAAGGATGCCTACCCAAACAGAATCAAATGAAATACTCAGTCAAGACTAAGCCTTTACTCCAAAACCTTTCAGTCAAAGCTATGAATCAGACCTACATTCGCTTGGTTTCACTCTGTGTCTAACCTGTTTTGATAGTGCTAGTAAGTATCATTATTACCTGGTTTGAGTTTCATTTCCTTGCAATTCCTTCTGTGTACCTTTTGGTAACAGAGCCAACAAAGGATTCTATAGATCAGGGGCCTCCAAACTACTGTCCACAGGCCAAACCCCATCTGCCACTTGCTGGAACACAGCCATGTCCATTTGTATGTGCATTACCTATGGCTGCTTTTGAGCTACAAAGACAGTGAAGAGAACCTGTAAGAGAGACCTTATGGACTGCAAAAACTGAAATATTTACTATCTGACTCTTCACAGAAAAATATCTGCTGAGCCGAGCTACCTGCACTGCTATGTGATGTATGAGCAACTCCTATGTAAACCTTTACTGACTGTTTACCTTGACTGTCAACAATCCCAACAACACAAGTACTATTTTCCACTCCTATTTCACACATCGAACTATAGAACAATGAAAAGAAGTTGGAAGTTCTTTTAGAAGTTCCTTAGAAGTTGAAATAGCATCTTTTTTGCTTGAGCTTGTCTTAAGGCTCTCTAGTTTCCCACACTGCTTTTAAAGAATTACAACCAAATTTGGCAATGAATTGATGCCAGGAAAGTGGAAGATATACTTTCTTTCCTTCTCTCCTCTGCCTCAGTACTCCAATAAACAGCTCAATATGGTCAGTTAAAGGGTAGAATAACCCTAAGGTGACAACCAACACAATGACAAAATTGATCAGCCAATTGAAAATCTTGTTTCTGCCCTGGAATCAAATCAGATGTACCTGGAAGTCAAATAGTCTAAATTCAGATCAGGTAGACATGTTGTTACTATGAACTTCTTAAATATCTGCCTTCTTATGGCATTTTCCTACCTTATATACTTATTTATATACCTGCCCCATAACCCCTATTGGACTGTAAGGTTGAGAAAAGGATCGTTTATTTGTTATTTTCAGGGCCTAACACAGTGGTTGGTCTATAATGGGCTCTAAAATATTAAATGAATGAATAATGATCCTGGCTGGATTTCTTCGAAAAGATCCAAACTGCACTGTCAGGATATATGGGGCTCTAGTCTTGGGGGTTTTTTGTTGTTGTTGTTGTTTTTATAAATAAGCTGCATGATATGGAAACATCCTGATTTCTAAAATAAGGACTTGGAAAAACTTATCTCTTAAGATTTCTTTTAACACTAATAGTCTATGGCTTTCTTGTGTATGGTTTTTTGTGTGTGTGTGTGTGTGTGTGTGTGTGTGGTGCACATGATATAATAGACATTATTTCATATCACTTCATCCAAGCAGTAGTATCACATCACTGGATTCACTGAGGGTTAATTTTCAAGTTGTAGACACCAGAAAGAATCAATGAGGGTCTCTGACAGGCACCTGCCCACTAAGCAACTAAGAACCTTGAAATACTTAAAAAGAGAAATGTTCCATGTAAACTACTGTGCCTGAAATATCTTAATTATAAAGAAGGGCAATAAACTGGTCATTCACATTTTTCAGGAACACAGAGAAGCATGTCCTGGAGGGGCCTTCTGCACAGTGGGGTTACAAAGTCTTCACAGTGGTTTCCTCTATACAGGAACTTAACCTAGAAACCACAGAACAAATTCTGCATGCTGTAATAAGTCAGGCAGGAAGGGGCTAGAAATATGTAAATTTGTCTACCCACAGCCAATTATACAAAAAAAAAAGAAAGAAAGAAAAAGAAAGAAATGGCAAAACAAATTTAGAAGGCAAGGGAGGGCATTAATAATTAGAATGTGTGGGTTTTCTAGATCACTGATATTTTAAACTAGATTGATTTCCCAAGTCAGTAATCATGATTTCATAAATGCTTTAAGACGCAATAAAATAGGTGGGGAAATGAATCTTAAGAGACAAGAAATTTAAAACAAAAGAGATGACAGCTGGCAGATTCCAGTTTATTTTGTCTGAATGTAACGTGCAACATACTATCCCTAAAAGACCACATATTTAGAAAATGATTTTTAAAAACTTCTTATGAAAATGTGGATGTGAAAACATACCACACTTGGGACAGCCAAGACTTTGAAGGTAAGGTGGTGGAGAACTAAGAATCAGAAGACTGAGGCTTTTCACACTGTCAGACGTTGGACAAATCACTCACCGTCTCTGGATTTTAATTTCCTTGTGGGTCAGTTAAAGAGGTTGCAATAGATAGTGTCTAAGATCCTTTCCACCTTCAAATGCAAAGGCTCCTTAAATAAATGTCTCCTAAACATTCCCATAGGTAGTAACTATTCTAGGACAAGTAGTTCCACGATCAAGTAATTCTAGAAAACAATGTAATGCACAAAGCTGGACAAATGTCTTTATTGCAGGACTTCTCAGAGACTTTTTTATGCTAATTTATACTGTTACTCTCCAAGACGATACCATACAATATATAGTGTTTCTTAAGTTTCTTTGAACACCGAATATTTTAATTCTTGGAACACTTTCAACATTTAATAGAATCCGAGTATCTTAGTGAATACAAGTTGGGGAAAGCAACTTTAAACAATAAACTTCATGAATTTAAAATCAGATGTTGAAAGAAGCAAAATGGTCACCTAATAGTTTAGGGCACCCATTTCAGAAACCGTAATAACATCGCTACAGTGCTGACATGTCACAAAGCACTTTATCTTACATTAATTCATTGACCCTTCACTCTAGAAGCCAGAGACGGATAGAAGAATCATTTCCATTTTACCAATGAGCACTGAGTTTCACTTCTAGATCTTTCTCATCACAAAGTGTTTTCTGCTAATGAACAGAATGATCCATCTTCCACCACTATTATCATTTCAAGCTTTCCTTGACCCATCCTCCAACGTCCTCTTGGGTAAACGGACTTGTTTGGTGACACTCTAAGGAAAGAGAGAAGCAGACAGAGCCCCTGGGCCAAGTACTCTGCTAAGTACTGTCATACATATGACTTTACCTAATCATCTCAGTAACATTAATTAAATCTAGTTTTGCCTCTGAAGAAATTAAGACCAAGAAAGTTTAAGAAATGTGTTCACAGGAAATTTGGGTGGCTCAGTCAGTTAAGCATCTGACTTTGATTCAGGTCATGATCTTGTGGTTCATGGGTTTGAGCCCTGCATCGGGCTCTGTGCTGACAGTTCTGAGCCTGGAGCTTGCTTCGGATTCTGTGTCTCCCTCTTTCTCTGGCCCTCCCCCCACCCCTGTCAAAAATAAGCATTAAAAAGAATTAAAAAGAAATGTGTTCACTGTAACTGTGAACTAATAAATGATGAAGATCCACATCCATGTCCACCTTTTTTCTGTAAAAGCAATATATGAGTTCCTTCCTGCTGGTGGAGTGGAGTGGAGAAGCCCTAGAAGCCGGGTAAGGATCCAGGCTATATATCCATTTTCTCAGGGATTTGGGGTAAACAGCTGATACTGTCTGGGTTCTGTGACTACAGCACCTCTGTGAAATGAGGATAAGAGGAAATATCTCACAGAAATGTTGTAGAAGACAGAGAATGAAATGTAAAAGTACTCAGCCCTCTGCCCAGTGCATAGTGCTCAATAAATGTTAGCCCCCCTTCAGAGCTCACACATTTTGTGGGGAGAAATAATTAAAGAAGATAGTTCAGATGCTAAGATACTAAATAGAATGAAAGGCAGAGAAAGACTTATAGGTGTATCTGGAATGGTGTGTAAAGGCTCCTGGCAGAGGGGTCTTAACAAAGTGGTGATGGTGAGAAGAAAGGTAGCAATGATAGAGCCAGAAATCCATCTGACTTTCTACTCTGAAGTGACAAAGAATCTAAGTTTGGACCCTAGGAAGGAAGGAAGGAACAAAGGAACGAAGGAAGGAAGGAACGAAGGAAGGAAGGAAGGAAGGAAGGACGGACGGAAGGACGGATGGACTGGAGGGATGGAGGGAGGAAGGAAGAAAGGAAGGCCGGCCAGTTGGTCCAATAAGTGAAGGAGTTGAGATCCACACCCATATTCACCTTTTTTTCTCCAAAAGCAACTTAGATGTTCTGAAATAGTTTGTGTATTTTAAAACTTAAGCTGGGCTTGTGGTTCAGTTAAAAAAATTAGTGTTTTAATTTGGTTTGTGGTTCATGGTTCGTTGAAGTCCATTTGAAATATGATTTGATTTACACAAATATTATAACTGTAGAGATAGGGAGGTATAAATTATACAAGAGCCACATCTGCATAATTATAACCACCTGAGCATTCACTGCCTGCCAGACACATATGCATTATGTCATTTAATCCTCCTAGCAGCCCTAACATCCTAAAACGACTCCACCTTCAAGATCTTGACCCCAGAATGTCCTCTCAAATGTCTCCTTCCCTCACTCCTAGGGACTTCTCTTTTTATCTTATTACAACCTGCATTCCCTTCTCTGTTCTCAAAAGTTTGTCATGACTTTTCATTTCACCTGTCTCCTTAACCTTCGTAACAGTGCTCTCAAGTTTTGCACATATTCACCTTAGCAATGCCAACCCTCTTTACCCAGATTCTTTTTCCCCATTTATTGCTGGAAAAGGGTCAAAATATCTTACCAACGGAGACCATTGAACTCCCAGGGGCCCTCACTACAGCTCAGTCATTTTTTTACTCATCTCTATTTGAAAACTCACCAAATTCCCAAAAGAAACTATTCCAAATCTTTTGTCATATTCTTTAAGCCTAGAATTGGAGGCTTTAAGCCTAAAATGGAGCCTTTACACACCATTCCAGATACACCTATACGTCTCCCACACCATCTTTTTTTCAATCTTAACAGATGACCTAGCCTCTTTACTGAAATGTAAGCTTTTTAAAGGACGGAGTTTCATTGTTCTTTCTACTTCTCGTTGACATCCCTAGCATTACCAACCTCCTCCTTCAGTGTCATTGACCTGAAACTCATTCAGACCCCTTTCCTGAAAGACTAACCTTGCCTCAATCTTTCTTAAAGACCTATTTCCACCTATTCCTTCTGTTTTCCATTATCTTGCTCTACCCTACATCCAGTCAAGATACTAGGATAATCTTCTCTCAAGGTTGTCCTCTTGAGGGACTCTTTCCTTTGGACACCTCATTTCTCTATAAACACACCTTCCTCCCTCATTCACTCCTTAAACCCTCTGGAATGTGCTTTCTACAGCCCTCATACCTGCCTTCCCTTCCCTGCCCTGCCACACACATAACTATTCTATTGAAACTTCTATTTCAAAGGTTTTCAAAGACCTCCCAATAGATTATTTCCAATAGCCTTTTACTCAGCCTTTGTCTTCCCTAACCTCCAGGAAACCTGTTAACAGAGCTGACCATCTTTTCTGGAAGCTTTGTTCTTCTTGGGCTTCTGTGACACTCTGGATTCCCCCAACATTTCCCTCTACAGAATCTTTGTTTCCCTAGGTCTGTCCAGACTCTTCTGTACATATTCTCTCCCTGGAGTGCTTTAACCTATACGCACTGCTCCACCTCTTAAGTTTCAGGATGTTCTGAGCTTTGTGTCCACAGCTCCAGTTCTCCCTGGGGAGGGTAATGTGTGAAAGGGTAATGGCCAAACCAAGCCTACTGCCTTTCCTCAGAAATTTTTAGTGTGGTAGGATGAACACCCTAACCTCTGAAGCACCCTACCCGCCCATCTTCCATACTTCTGTTGAAGTGGATGAAGTGGGATATCTTTTAACGAAAGGAAGGTACACACTACACTATAGATGGTATTGATAACTACACAGTATAGATGACATGTACCATCAAGAAGAAGATCTGCTGTATAAGTGTTCCACTCCAAGAATGTGGGGGTCCAGGTCAAACATGAAAATCTAAGCACCCATGTGACACAGCCTCTATACTGACTGTAGGGCAATCCCAGGAGGAGAGTAGTAAAAAAAAAAAAAAAAAAAAAAAAAAAGACACACAAACGTTTACATCTCCTCGATGTAAAATGGACTGGTACAGTGATTCATACTGTGGGTGCTACTAGCCCTTTAGGCTGGACTTCTTCCTTAATGAGATTGACTTGCATACAAAAGGGCCTTTTGCATCCCTGGTATCTGAGTATTAGTATTTAGCAAACCCCTCCCCCTACTTATTTTAATACATTAAAAAGTGTAGAAAAGCTCTATCAGAACGGCAGGGATCTTCTTTACCAGTGAGCTCAGAGCAAGCAAGCCTGCAGTGACTTTTCATTTTCCTGACCATCTAAAACTAGAAACCTAGGATCCTCCTATCCAGTCACCAGCCAAATCTTGTCAAATTTTTGTGAGCAATATCTTAAATTCATCCCATCGAATACATCCACATTACCACTACTCCTTTTTACAACTTTATTTCAACCAGGGCACCACCTTCTAAACTCTAGCTCTCTCATCCAGCCATTCTAGCAAACTAGACACTATCCTCCTCTGCTCTCCAACCTTTACCCTGCAGTCGGGCCAGTGTGAATTGCTCACTCTTCCCCTAATAGACCCCATGCTTTCTATCTTCAAATCTTTGCTATAATGTTCCTTCTGCCTGAAATGTCACCTTCCATGATGTAACCAACGATCCCATCTCCTGAGTTAGAAATCTGGCATCATCTTTAAGTTCTCCTCCTTCCACATGTGGTCATAAAATCTTTTGGAAGACACAGATCATTTGGCAAACTGATGAAAGCTAGGAACCTCTCCCCAGGTTCTACATTTTACATACAATTTTAGGGGCTTTATGTACTCAAATGTCTCAAATTTGGTTATTCCTCTTGTCCACAATTTAACTGCCTTCTTTTGGGTCCTTGCTATCTCACATCTATTTTAACAGCTAGCTGACTGGTTTTCCTGCCCAGTCTCTCCCCTGATGAGAGAGTGTATCCCCTGTGTACCACCAGCTTACTTCCTACAGAATGATGTCTGTTCTCCAAACGACTTAACTTGGGTTACATACTCAATACTTATTTAACTGAATGTTTTGGAGTCTGTTAAACTTCCAGTTAAACTAAAAAAAACATATCCACTCCCTTGGAATTGGTCTGATGCACTTGACCTCTAAAACTGAGAATACAGAGAAAGAATGTAAAGATAATGTCATTACTAGAATCTTTCACTAGGTAGAATTGGTTTGATCATAAATGGTCCTCCAAAATGGCCATTTGGGGGCAGTTCCCTGAAGGGGGAGAGACAGAGAGCTTGTCTTAGGACACAGCTGAAAGGAAATTCTAGGTGATGGGAATGACATGACGAAAAAAATGCAATGTAATAATCTGAGATAATACAAAACATGAAGCTACATATTTGCGCCCAGCCTGTGTACACAGCACCAAAATAATGAGGCTTTAGCAGATGTTGTAAAGTGACGCACCAACTAACACAGTAAGAACCCAGCGAGGCAATACTGCTTTCCTTCTCTCTCTTAGCCCCCACCTCTTCCTTCCTCCCCCAAGCTCCCTCCTCCTCTCACTCTGGAGCCTCTGCAGCCTCGACACAGTGCACATCTAAAACTCCCCTGATGTACTGAAAATCCCCCTGGGTTACACAGTAACAACAGCTTCTAAAGTGCTGACATTATCTGAACAGTGTATTTCTTACAGAAACCTCATGTTCCATTATAAATTAAAGATGTCTGTAAAGAAGCCACACCTCCCACTCCACTGCCCTTTCAAAAAGCTAAAACTAAAAAGGAAGTATGTGATGAAGATAGTCATGAGCATTCATAATAAAATAAATCCCAAGGATTCTGACATAAGTAGTAGAACAGTCTCATTTTTCACATTTAATGTAGAAGCTAAATGTGGGGGGACCTGCCACCAAAGCAGCTATATTTAAGTGCAGCTAAAAGTCAAATGAAAACAGGGACAATAATGGTCAATTCCTCAATATTTAGGATAGCTACTTTCCTGCAAAGTAATCTAGGATAAGAAGTTTCTTTTTTTTTCCCTTACTGACTCATGTAGATAAATTGGTGTAGATAAATGTTTTTAAAACATCAAAACATACAAAGCATATTTAAAGTCCATTTAAAATAGGAAAATACTGGGATGCCTGAATGGCTCAGTCAGTTAAGCATCTAACTCTGGACTTCAGCTCAGGTCACGATCTCATGGTTTGTGGTTTGAGTCCCACGTTGGGCTCTTGGCTGATAGTGAAGAGCCTGCTTGGGGTTCCCTATTTCCTCTCTGCCACTCTCTCTCTCTCTTTCAAAATAAATAAACCTAAAAAAGAAGACTCAGTTAAAAAAATAAAATAGTCCGATACCTGGCTGGCTCAGTTGGTTAAGTGTCCAACTTTGGCTCAGGTCATGATCTCACAGCTTGTGAGTGATTTCGAGCCCCGCATTGGGCTCTGTGCTGACAGCTCAGAGCCTGAAACCTGCTTCAGATTCTGTGTCTCCCTCTCTCTCTGTCCCTTCCCTGCTCTCTCCCGCTCTAAAATAAACATTTAAAAAATAAAAATAAATAAAATTGGAAAATACTAAGTTCATAAATGTAAAAACTATCCATCAGTAAAAGTGATTTCCAAAAAGATGGTATTAAGAATTTTCAGTAAAAATAAGAATAGGATTTCATAAAAAAAATCGGAAAGGACAACATGTCAAAGCTCAGGCACAGAAACAAGTAGCAAACATACACTACTTGCTGAAATTCTCAATGACATGAATTTCTTGGATGTTCACAATTTTTAGACATTAAACACAATGCGATTTACTAGTTTTTTTCACTTTATTTTTTTCTTGACAACCAAAGAACTATATATTTATTGTGGGAAGCAAGAAGGACTGGAAGGTTGAAAAAAATGTAAATAATCTCTCAAAATAAGTCACTAATGATTATGCCTACCAACAGAGGAAAATATTTGTTAATATTTTGGCAATTTCCCTCCAGTCCTTTTTTTAAAACGCATTTTTGAGACTGTAGCATATGCACAATTAACAAATATGAATATAATCTTCCTTAATTTACACTATATTATTTTGAAATTTTATATATTTAAATAAATAAAGTGGAACCGAAATATGTATTTATTAGGGTACTACTCTGTATCACATCAAGTTTTGCTGTTGCTGCTGCCATTTAATAAGTGTTAAATAATATTAGCTATATTAATGCTATGCGAAGTAAGTCAGTAAGAAAAAGACAAACATTATATGATTTCACTCATATGTGGAATTTAAGATACAAAACCAGATGAACATAAGGGAGGGGAAGCAAAAATAAAAACAGAGAGGGAGACAAACTATAAGAGACTTAAATACAGAGAACAGAGCGTTGCTGGAGGGGAGGTGAGCGGGTTGATGGGCATTAAGGAGGGCACCTGGGATGGACATCGGGTGTTATATGTAAGTGAGAAATCGCTAAATTCTACTTCTGAAATTATTATTACACTATATGTTAAGTAACTTGGATTTAAATTTTAAAAATAAACAACAATAAGCTTTAAAAAAAAATAGCTATTACTGATTCATTACCTGAATACAGAATTTAGTTTGCTCCATTTAATTTTTTCACCTTACCTTTATTCCAGAAAAAGCTTGCTTCCTTCCTCATGGTATGTCTATCCTATTTCAAAATTCGCTAACCTTTTAGAATGTATTAGGCAAAGCATTCTCTACAGATGTGAGTTTAAAAACAAACACCCACCAAACACCTACAGATGTCCAAGGACAAAAAAAAAATTGTTTATTTATCTGAGTACTGCAACCACGACCGGCGTCTTTGGAAACCAAATATACAAGCAAGACAAAGGAAAGAATTCAGGAAACCATCATACATATACTAATAATCAAATCTGTTTTCAAGCAAATAAAAAGGTAGCAATTCTCACTGATAAAAGTGATCAATGCTCTTTTTCTCCTTTTCCAGCCATATATTTGCATAAATAAGGAAAAGAGGATTGAAGGCTCTTTCCCCAAAGAGAAGGCAAATTCTGCTAATAAGAGCACAATACAGGAATAATTGTTTTAAAATACAGTGGAATGCTTTTCTCTACTTTTTGATTCCTTCCTTCTTTCTTTCCTCTCTCTCTCTTTCTTTCCTTCCAGTGGTTGAAGAGTCTCATCTTCAAGCTCTAGGTCCTTACCGTTTTAGAGGCTGTCCCCACTTTCTAAACATAGTCCATTCTCAGAGGCTGTGTCAAGGTCTCCTAGGATCACACAGAACCTCCCCGGACCACCCGCTGCTGCTTGCTCTGTGGGGACATTAATAATAATAGCACCTCAGAAGGACTGACAGCAACAACCCTGTGGAATGGGCACTATTCTCTTTCCTTAACAGAAACTGAGATTTAGACAGGTTAAGTGAAAAGCATCCAAGTGAGAGAGCCAGCACTCAAGCCAGCACTCAATTAGGCTGAATGATGGTTAAAGAAGTTACAAGGGAAATCCGCCTTATTATCAGGGTTCAAGATATAAGCTAAGAGGCAAAATTTTAGTGGGAAAAGTAGGAATAATAGGGTTTATAATTATGATTTTGTGTCACTTGTTTTAAGAAGTGAGTTGGGGGGCGCCTGGGTGGCTTAGTCAGTTAAGCGTCCAACTTTCACTTAGGTCATGATCTCGCGGTTCGTGGGTTCAAGCCCCGCGTCAGGCTCTGTGCTGACTGGCAGCTCAGAGCCTGGAGCCTGTTTCAGAGTCTGTGACTCCCTCTCTCTCTGACCCTCCCCTGCTCACGCTGTCTCTCTCTCTCTCTCTCCCCTAGAAATAAATAAAACATTAAAAAAAAAAAAAAAGAAGCGAGTTGGGTTCCCAGGAGACGGGGTCGCTGGACTGAGCAAATAAAAATACACAATACCACACAATATTTGGGACATATGTATACGAAGAAATTATTCATGGTTTATCTGAAATTCAAATTGAACTTGGTGTCCTATATGTTATCTGACAACCCTAGAGTAACGGCCTTTATGAAACAAACAAAAAACACTAATAAATTACAGAGCTACACTTCCCAAAGCTGAAATCTGGGACGCTCTGTGTGCCACATGTCTTTGGGAGGCCAAGTAAAGGGAAGTGTAGTGGGGCTACAGCTGGGCTTTCTTCCCTTCTTCCTGGTAGCGGACACGGCCTTGATGCCAGAGACCCAGCCTTCACCAACTAGGCCACTTAAACTCACGGCCTCCAAATTTCTGACCCTTCTCTACTTTATATGGATGTTGTGAAGATTTCATATAGTTGAGGCTGGTAGTGAATATCGTCTATATATCTTTAAATAGTTATATTTAAAGTTATATACTTATTTTTGGTGGAGTGCTATG
>NW_027529525.1:2508302-2508617 GCF_008692635.1 Crocuta crocuta | reverse complement strand
CACCACAAAGAAAGGGCTTGAAAAGTATTGCCAATAGGTGGTAAGCCCAGCTGACATCATAAGTGAGTCTCTAAAAAGAAACAACGAACGAAAACAAGAAATGTGTTCAAAACCTGAAGTGAACTACAGAGAATGTAGTGAGCTGCCAAAAGGGATGCCCAGCAGAAAAAGTGGGTGATCACAGATGGAGAATTCTGTACTTTTCAAATAGTTATGGATACATGTTTAAAACACAGTTCCTTGATTCATAAATTCTACTGAATCACCAAGAGACAGAGATAGCTTAAAGTAAAAACAAACAAAAAAAGGCAACAA
>NW_027529525.1:2507274-2508256 GCF_008692635.1 Crocuta crocuta | reverse complement strand
AATCTCTGTGGCCTGTTTACCTCCTTCTAAAAGCAACAAACTGGGAGTAGCTCAGTGTTCATTTAAATATTTCTCTGCTTTTTTTATGTAAGTATTTCAATGCACAACTTTAATCTTCAAACCTAACAAAACCCAATCTACTACACATCAATTGCTGTGAACAGAAAGTGCCTGAAGAGGATTAATCAACAGCTTTGTATGTCATCCTCCAACAAGGCCAAACACTGAATCACTGTTGGATTCTTCACGTGCAGCTACACCCAGTTAATCTTCAAGAAAGCAGCAAACTATGTACATCTACTTAAACTGGGGAGATAAGTACTTCACTCATCACGAGTTAGCAACATTTAACAAGTACAGCTATTTGCTGGCAATACCATTTGTAAAGAAAAAGATACACACACACACACACACACACACACACACACACATTCTTGCATTCACTCCTCTACCTCAAAGGCCTCATTGCAAACCACGAGGGCATACGGCAAGAAAGGAATCACTACATGCCAGTTTGTAAAAGCCAAATTACATGACATAACTGAGTCAACTTCCCTGAGAAAGCAGTTCTAAAATGGAAGTCAGAAAACATGGAGAAGTGACTAATAGAAGAATTCAAAGAAAAATGGAAATATTCATTTTCTAGATTTAAAGGATGTAACAAAAAGCACTGTTTTCTTCTGAAACACAGTAAAATAGGTTCATAACTATAGAAGTCCTGATAAATGGTTTTTGTTTAGATTGTGAGGGCACTTTCACACAGACTGGATATGCTTAAGGAATACTGTGTATCTGAAAGTCATGGTTAACAATAATGGGATGTACACACTTCTCCACCGAGACTTGAATAATCTTTGTCCAGATGCTGCCTACTAAGTTATCACTTCACTCAAAGCCTCTCACTTTGACCTGAGTCAAGCAGGTGTATTTTCAATGTGCTCACAGGCCTGTGATGCAGGAAAATCCTGTTTATCCGAGATGA
>NW_027529525.1:2501234-2503844 GCF_008692635.1 Crocuta crocuta | reverse complement strand
AAGAAAGGGCTTGAAAAGTATTGCCAATAGGTGGTAAGCCCAGCTGACATCATAAGTGAGTCTCTAAAAAGAAACAACGAACGAAAACAAGAAATGTGTTCAAAACCTGAAGTGAACTACAGAGAATGTAGTGAGCTGCCAAAAGGGATGCCCAGCAGAAAAAGTGGGTGATCACAGATGGAGAATTCTGTACTTTTCAAATAGTTATGGATACATGTTTAAAACACAGTTCCTTGATTCATAAATTCTACTGAATCACCAAGACACTGAGATAGCTTAANATTTTCCGCTACTTTCCCCTAAACTGCCAATCTCTGTGGCCTGTTTACCTCCTTCTAAAAGCAACAAACTGGGAGTAGCTCAGTGTTCATTTAAATATTTCTCTGCTTTTTTTATGTAAGTATTTCAATGCACAACTTTAATCTTCAAACCTAACAAAACCCAATCTACTACACATCAATTGCTGTGAACAGAAAGTGCCTGAAGAGGATTAATCAACAGCTTTGTATGTCATCCTCCAACAAGGCCAAACACTGAATCACTGTTGGATTCTTCACGTGCAGCTACACCCAGTTAATCTTCAAGAAAGCAGCAAACTATGTACATCTACTTAAACTGGGGAGATAAGTACTTCACTCATCACGAGTTAGCAACATTTAACAAGTACAGCTATTTGCTGGCAATACCATTTGTAAAGAAAAAGATACACACACACACACACACACACACACACACACACATTCTTGCATTCACTCCTCTACCTCAAAGGCCTCATTGCAAACCACGAGGGCATACGGCAAGAAAGGAATCACTACATGCCAGTTTGTAAAAGCCAAATTACATGACATAACTGAGTCAACTTCCCTGAGAAAGCAGTTCTAAAATGGAAGTCAGAAAACATGGAGAAGTGACTAATAGAAGAATTCAAAGAAAAATGGAAATATTCATTTTCTAGATTTAAAGGATGTAACAAAAAGCACTGTTTTCTTCTGAAACACAGTAAAATAGGTTCATAACTATAGAAGTCCTGATAAATGGTTTTTGTTTAGATTGTGAGGGCACTTTCACACAGACTGGATATGCTTAAGGAATACTGTGTATCTGAAAGTCATGGTTAACAATAATGGGATGTACACACTTCTCCACCGAGACTTGAATAATCTTTGTCCAGATGCTGCCTACTAAGTTATCACTTCACTCAAAGCCTCTCACTTTGACCTGAGTCAAGCAGGTGTATTTTCAATGTGCTCACAGGCCTGTGATGCAGGAAAATCCTGTTTATCCGAGATGACGACAGAGATCAGTGCTCTTTGATGCCCTCAATATACTACATGGGGCAGGAGGGGGGATGAGCACTGAGTTAAAACTGGCTGACTCCTATACATGTAAAATATAAAGTTTTTGAAAAGAGATTGTACAGTCTGCACTAAAACAATACTTTGACACAAATGCTGCTTTGAAATATCATGAACCCACCATCCAGATCATCCATTTACTTCATCCTTCACTTCCAACCTCACAACCTCCACCCTTCCCCTTCAAAAAAAAATTTTTTTTAAAAGACAGTAGGAATCCCTAAACTGGACTTTGGAGATGAGAAAGGCAATGGGCAGTGATGCAGATGAGCTCTATATGAGTTTCTATTCAGATGTGCATGGAAGCAGGCAGTTGTGATGTCGTGATTTTAGTAGCTTGACTGCCAGGGTCCAAATCCGGCCTTTGGGTTGTACAGACTGGGCAAGTTACTTAACCTATGCCTCAGTTGCCTTAACGGCAAAGGAGATATTATTGCCTGCCTCATAGGACTGTCAAGGTGACTAAAATTAGTTAACCCACCTAAAGCACTTAGAATGTTGACCAGCAGACAGTGAGGTGCTCAGTGATGGTTAACTACTACTACTATATATGTATAAAAAAAACTGTGATTCTCATATCTTTTTCCAAAGGTGGTTTTTAGGTATTCCTCACATTTAATTTTTTCTTTAGGAAAATCACTTGAAATCAACTCTAACAGCTGCTTACATTTCTAGATTAAAATCAAATCACTTTATGCACCTAAAGTTTACCTATTCATCAAAATGAACACATTAATATGAACTGAAAGGTACAAGCTTAACATCACAAAATCTTATAAAAAGCATTAATTAGACTTCTCGTTTAGACGAATCCCAGGATGAGATCACAAAGTCACTCATGGTAACCAGGTCCCCACGCTGGAAGTGTGCTTTCCCAGTGAATGGCTAAATACTAACAAAAGAAACCTTTGACTCAAATACCACTGGTACCCGGGGTCTTGTGTCTGTATAATGCCTACACATTCATTTCTTTCTTTGCCTATAGAAAAAAGAAAGTCTGTTTGTTTTTCTGATTCAGTCAGCCCTTTTAGTCTCTGAATCTAAGGAGAGCCCAGTGAAAAGAAGAGCATCTTATCAGCGTGCTCCAGACCAGCAGGCTGTCCCCCTCCACACACAAAACCTCCAGCCCCTCACAGCAAAAGGGCCTCGCCCTCAGAGCCTTTTCCCCATTTCAGAGCTAACACCCCGCCGGGTTTTGACAATAAATAAATGAATACACAAGGCCTTTACATAATTAGCCGTCTTTTCAGGTAGA
>NW_027529525.1:2499981-2501078 GCF_008692635.1 Crocuta crocuta | reverse complement strand
GGGGGGGGTTCAGGAGAAAAATATTTATTGTAAATTGGCATCATGGATGAAGTTGATGTAAGTGTGCTAGATACAAGTACATTTATTTTAAATGAGGCCACATGAAATGAGTTTAGAGATGCCTGGTTTTGAATCGAGACAATTTTAGCATATACTTCAGACAAGTCAGAAATGCAGACTTTTTTTTTCCATGAAAAAAAAAAAAAGAGAGCTTTTCTTAAACCAGGTAAAAGTTGCACTGACTAGGGCAGCTAGGGCATTCAGGCCAGGGTGTTTACTGCCTTTTCAAGGGAAAGCTAACAAGTAAAAGAACCAAAGAACGGAAAACAATACTTTTTGACACCATCACTGTCTGATCAAATTAGCCCTACTTTTATATATACTTATGCTAAGACATACCCCCCCACCAAATGACTTTGAGAACAAAAAGGACGAAATATAATCAATAATCCTGTGAATGTCTTTAGGAAAGCCACCAGGCATCACTGTCATCTGTCATGATCTTAACAGAGCCACGGTCTGGATGGAAGGATAGAGTTCACTTGTATCATTATTGGGATAATAACTTAATTGATTTGTCTCCGTGGCTAAGGATGTAGACAAGAGATTTATTATGGAAGAAAAATATCTGCAATCGTGTTTTTGTTTTCTCAACAAGCATCTTGCCACTGACCTCTAAATCAGTTTAACCTTTTCTAAACAGACCTGCACATTTTTTACATAATTTAAAGCTAGGTTTTGTTATTGCTGCTGCTAAAAGGCTCTGTGAGACTTATCACAACATGGCTTCAGTAACCTTCTTTTAAAAACAAAGATGAAAAACAAAACAAAAGGCCAAAACTATAAGCTCCCAGCTCCACTCCTATTTCCCGGCAGGGGATTTCGATCTAACCACTAAAGTGCCTTTGGAGTTCAATCTGTTAAAAAATGTATGAAACGGTATTAAAATAGGAAAAGGCATGTGTATGACTCAGGCTTATCCAAGTATCTCTGCAACTAGGATGTCACAGGATTTCCCTGTGCCTGAAAACCGAAAACCTTGAGAAAGTGACAGAAGTTCCTGTTTTGTCTTTTTTTTTTTTTTTTATTATGTATTT
>NW_027529525.1:2492405-2499951 GCF_008692635.1 Crocuta crocuta | reverse complement strand
CACACACACACACACACACACACACACACACACACACACACACACGTCTTCCGGGTTTGCTATGAATCAGGCAGGTTCTTTCAGGTTCCGAGTGAAGATTGTTGCAAACCAATGTTACCACTTATTATCGTACTCTTCTACACACAAAGGTTTCGGGGGGGGGGACCCAAACTTGTTGCNCAGGGCAGCCGCCGGCGCCCCCGCTCCGGTGCAATGGTTGGGTCTGGCTCCCCGCGTGCCGCACATTCCTTGGAGTAGCCACCCCCCTCCTCTTTTCTTTTTTTCCCCTCGGCTCTTTGCCTGAGCACCAGCGGCAGCGCTGCACCCCAGCTCGAAGCCCCTTTTAAGGGTATGGCTTCGGAAAGCACTCTGACACCTGGGTAGGAACTGAACCAGTCGCGGGTCTCTCTTTTCTTTCATCGTTCCAAACTACCACCCACCCCCGCCCCCGCCATCTCCCCAAAAGGGTGCAGTCACTCGTACTTCAACAAACCAGCCTTTCACCAAACCTCTGCAAATCCGCGTTCCCCCAAATTCACAACGCTAACATTTTAGCACGGGAAAACAGGTCTACACTCCCAACCCTCTTAACGCAAATACGCACGGTAAAGTTCCGTACTTCATTCCCTTGCCAGAGTTTACAAGCTTCCCTTCAAGATGACAATATCAAACAGTAAAAATCACTTAAGGCCAGTGGTTTGGTACGCCTTCCTTTAAACGGGAATAGTGTAATCCTTCTATACGTTACTTACTAGATGCCACACAAATCTGTCCTACTGAAAGGGCACAGAAAGTGCAAAAAGGGGACAAAGGGAGGAGGTAGTTTCCTTTGTTTCCCAGTTGAAATTATCTAACGCGTCTCAAGATGCCCCTTTTCTTGATCACTTTCACTTTGGGGTATCAAGCCTAGAACCCGTGCATTGCAGAAATCCTCTACACCAACTCCTACAGGCAGAGCCCGCAGGCTCTGGACAGGCCACTGAGGTAGGCTGGCCAACTGTCATGGTGGCCCATTCAGCTGTACTACAGGGTAGTATCAGAGTGGTATTACAAAGTTCTTCCTAGCCTCTGATCTAACACCTCGGAAAGGGGCATCTGCCATGAAAATGAAAAATCCTAACTCTTCTAAAAAGTGAAGGCACTCAACTTCTGGCTTGCCATAAGGAAAACAGTGTTCCTTGGAGTCTACTAGCAAAGCTGAGGCTATTGAGCCCCACGTTGTGTGTAGAGATTACTAAAATAAATAAATAAATAAACTTAAAAAAAAAAAAAAAGCTGTGGCTATTCAAAGGTTTTTCCAGCGGCTAAGTACTGAAAATACCTACGAATAACCTGCTGGTGACTTAGCTGCTGCCATACTCCAAGATGCCCCCAGTGCTCTCCAGCAAAAGTGATGAGAACTAGCAAGTCTCACCTAATTGAAAACAACCATATACACAAAATATACATGTATGCAGTCCCTACTTCTTTTCATTAAAAACAAAAAGCAGCAGTAGCAAAGGAACTTATTCTAGGCACAGTACTCGGTACACCATAGGCAAGTAAGAACTTGCTAGATAAAATTCACAGAACATATCTGTCCTTTAAAGTAGTTTAAAAAAAAAAAACACACAGCACAACATTCAATTGCATGTTAATATATATGCTAGAACCATATGCTAGAACCTCCTACTCCACAGATCATCAACTGTCTCAGCTGCTGCTTTGCTGTCACCTGTAACTGGGACACTTTACTGCAAGTTATTAACCACAGGTATAAAATATAAGGTTTTAGGTAGAACTGTCCAGGTTATAGGTACCTTTTCCTGAGAACGTAATCCCTATGACCCCAGCAATGCAGGAATGTCATCTATGGAAAAAATTCCATGTACAGCCTCAGTTGTCATGATTGGTTTCTTAGGAAACCACAATCTAAACCACAAAGAACAGCATAGATTAATTTTTCTATGGCTCTGCTCTAAGGTACTTTTGATGTTGTGCTATTCTAGAATGCTAAGACTTGATTTGATACCCTGCAGTAATTTTACAGGGATAAGGCAAAATTTCAAGTGATAACAAAATTTGTTAGAATACTAAAATATACTTAGAAAATTTTATACTAAGCAAAGAATACATTAGAATTCTTATTAAATATGAATGATATTAAAAGGACTCTATTTTTAAGAATAAAAAAGATATCTAAATATCAAAAAAATATAGCGTCCTATAATGATGAATGACATATAACGAAACACCATTTTTAAAAACAACGTCTACCAGCCAGGGATTCAAAAGTTTCAGACTTAGGTAGGTACTCTTAACTAAGTAAAGCATTACAATGAAAAGAGAAGATGGCCCCAAAGACTATAAAATGTAATGAAGTCATGCTTAAAGCCCAAATGATTCCAATGTAAAAGAAATAACAGATATAAGAAACCATGTGTGTATACATAATCAGTTATAGATATTTACAAGTGCTTAAGTTGTAAATGATTAGAGGGATAGATCCTAGTGAGATTCATCTGGGAAAGTTTATTGACCTTTGAAACAAATATGTTTTAAGACAGACAAATCAAGGAAACATTCCAGAGAAACTGCAAGTTATCATGGGAAGAATAAGGGCTTTGGAATCTGTCCTGTAAATGCTCATTCTCCTGAAAGGGAAACTGAGACTTTGCTACAACATCCTCCACTCCCAGCTCAGCTGGTGGGTAAAGTTATGAGAAGCTGACCCAGGAGTAGTAGCTGATCCAGAGACAGGCCAGTGACCTGTGACATGGCTCGGGGATTGAAAAAAAGGAGCAGAGCCAATCAGATTCTCACCCTTGGGAATTTGATTCAGAAAACTCCAAGCGCTGAACTAGTTAGGAAAGGGGCAGAAACTCCAACAGCACCAGGGGTTAGAGCTGAGGCCACAAAAAGCCAAAACCGTATGTAAGCCAAGGTTATGAAGCAGCAGAAACTATGAGTAAACAGGAAGCTGACTGGCAGCAAGCAGAGTAAAGCAGATGCCAGGAGCGGGTGAGCACTTGGCTGTGAGATGACGAAGGGAGCAGCAGTCCCTAGAGCTGCTGTGGCTTCCAACAGCCAGCCCCTCCGTGTGTATACTTCAACCCCACCCACCCTTCTTCAGATGGCTTAAGTGCATCTGGATTTCACAATCCAAGGAAGACAAACAGCCAGAAAAATCTGGGGGAGATCTGGCTCCCCATTTCAGCTTCCCACTTACTAGCCACATGGCTTGGGACAAGTTAGTTAATCTCCCTGTGTCCCAGACTCCTCACAGATTGTCTTAAGTATATATACAGTATACCAACAAAAGGGCCAAACTCAATAAATGGCAGCTGTTCTTATTGTTTTTCTAGGTTTTATAGCAGTGGTTTGTAGATTTAAGTGGGTGTACTGTATAAATAACTGATGCTTAGCCAGTCTGGCTGACCATCAAAGAGCAGGAGCGAGGGTACAGTTGGAATTGACAACGAGTAAAAGGAACTTTCTATGACTATGTACACCACAGACTTAACGTTTAGAGGTTAAAAAAAAAAAAAAAAAGAAGTGAGGCAAAAGGTCTGTTTCAATAGCCAAGGTGCCCTGAAGTTTTTTTCCCACATTTGTTTTGATCCCATTTCCTTTCAAGAAGTTATGTGTTGGACCAGAACGATTTCTGTATGAATGGGAAGACTGCGAGCCAGCATCAGAGATCACACTCTGTAAGGCAGGAAGAGTCTGCAGATGAGGGTAAGGACGGAGCCATCAGTGCAGGCAGAAGCCTGCAATCTCCTAGAGGAGATGGGACCTGCGACTTCTAAGCATTTGTGTAACTGGAATTTGAGAATGTGAATTTAGGAGACATTTGTCCCAAGAAACAATATGAAAATGTGACTTTCATTTATACAGCACTGACAACAACCCTCGGAAGCGGGAAGGGTGATTAGGCTCCATTTTCAGATGATGGGGGGAAAGAGTAGGACTGACTATCCTACCCATAGCGACTAAGTAGCAAACAAGTGTTAAAACCTAGATCTAGTTAGGGTTAAAGGACTTCATCCTGTGCTCCTTTAACTCTATAATGCTGTGTCTCCACAAAGCCTTATAAATAATGTTCCAGTTCCCAGGTGAGTACTTGTAACCCCTACAGCACCCAAATTGCTCTACACTAATAATGCAAGGCATTAAGTGTTAAGTACCAGCCAAGTGGTCTAGACAAGTATGTGCTATGGGAGTCCACCGGAGAGAAAGATCAATACAGGATACATAACATAGGCGTGGGAAGCTCACATGTATAAATGTTTTGTTTAAGGGACATTTAGAAAGAAGCACTATGCAGATGGCCAGAAAAACAGAACTTGAGATAGAGGGCTTGTATGAGAGAGGATGTAGATTTGGGGCAACAGCTGCTGAAATCGTTGCTAATCGATGAACTCCCTGAAGGGAGCAGATAACAAATAATCAAAAGGCTAGGGAACCCCCTCATTCCAACACACACATTACTGAGCCCCACAGAAGAGAGAAGCCTTTCAATGAAATTACTGCAAAGAAAGTATGGTAACGAGCTAAGCTTTGCAAGAAGAAAAAAAATGGGGGTAGAGAAGATATCCAATGAGATAAGAAAGAACACCTCTATCAACAAAAGAACAGATCTATAACAGATTCTATCCCTCTATCACTGTTTAAAGCACTTCAGGCACCTTTTTTATTTGGATCACATTAAAAACAGAAAGGAATTGGGGAAAAAATCACCCAACATTATTTCAAATTACAATCTTTAATGAATAAAATATAACCACATGGTATTGGTTAGCATAAGCGGTTCACACTGAAAACTTATTTACATTTGAGAGTCTCTAGGTTTAAAGGCTCACAAGGCCTCTGGCTCCCAGAAAAAGAGAAAAAAAAAAAAGAAAAAATATGAAGTCAGCAGATTCTTTAAATTTCTGTTCTTTCCTGGTAGAAAATGGAGTTGATAAAGTACCCAATTTCTAAAGTAGCTGCAATATTTTCTATTATTTACTATTTTGCTTTTTAAAAAACCTATGCTTCTTATTCTAGATTTAAAGCCTCCCTAGGCATACATAAAATCATATGTATATAAAAATGAAACCACTGTAATAAAATAAAACTATAGCTCTATAGCTATAATCCTGGAAGGTATACAGAACAACATAAACATAGCAGTATTCTGAGGAGTCTGATCGCAAGCAATAACCTGATGATTCTTAAATCTATTCTGGGGAACAAAACAGAACAGGTCTTGCCCTACTATTGTTTTTCTGTGTGGACTAATAAATAATAACTGTCATTAATTGAGTGACTACTATATTCCAGGCACTCTCTCAGCATGTTCCCTGCCCCATCACTCTGTCTGACACACACATATACACACACACAAACCCTCATGAAGAAAGAATGATTATTCCACCTTACTGAAGAAAGAATGGAAGTACTGAAGCTTAGAGGTTTAGGTAACTTTCCCTAGGCCACAGATCCAATACGTAATGGAACTGAGGTTTGAACTCAGGTCTGTTTGACTCCAGTCCCCTGTCTCCAACAACACTAATGATGGTTATTAGCGAAGGATCAAGTGCAAACCCCATAGGGGAAAACTTAAGAGCCCACGCCTAAGTGTATATTGTGGCTTCCCCAATTACCATCTATGTGACCTTGTGCAAGTCACTTAAAAAAGGCTATGGAGGGGCGTGCCTAGGGTGGCTCAGTCAGTTAAGTATCTGACTCCTGATTTCGGCTCAGGTCATGATCTCTGGGTTTGTGATTTCAAGCCCGGAGCCCCGTGTTGGGCTCTGTGCTGACAGTGCAGAGCCTCCTCAGCATTCTTTCTCTCTTCCTCTTTCTCTGCCCCTCCCCTGCATGTGTATGCTCCCTCTCTCTCTCTCTCTCTCTCAAAATAAATACATAAAAAAAAATTTTAAAAAGACTATGGAATAATGTTGAATTTTCATTCACTTAAATAGGTAGGCAAGCTTTTCACTATTAGAATATACAGTTAATGGTACAGATATACACCCTGAAAGAAACTAGCTCCTAAATCTTTTAACTGGCGGTTACTAGGACAACTAGATGGCTCAGTCAGTTAAGAGGCCAACCTTGGCTCAGGTCACATGATTTCTCGGTCTGTGGGTTCGAGCCCCACGTCGGGCTCTGTGCTGACAGCTCAGAACCTGGAGCCTGCTTCAGATTCTGGGTCTCCCTCTCTCTGCCCCTCCCCCCCTCTTTAAAATAAATATTTAAAAAATCTAACGGATGGTTACTAAGATGTAACTCCTCTCTTGAACCAGTTTTATTTTCTGGGATAGTTGGTAGAATGCAGTCGGGAGAGATGCAGTAAGAACTATCTTCCAGAAGTGAGGATACTATTTAGGTGGAAGGTACTTATGGAAACCTGCACCAGAACTGAAAACAAACTTTCCCTTGAAAAGTAGTGGGAGACAATGTTAGTGACTTGTTTCATTGTGGGATCCATAGATCCTTACAGGTCCACTAAAATCCTAATCACCATTTAGGACCTCTCTCTCTATGGTGAAACATCCTCCAAATCTAAAGCAAATCGTACACTAAAAAATCTTTTGGATATAATCTGTTCATAAATTAGTTACTGCCTTGCTCTGGTAGAATAGTTTAAAAATTCAAAGCTTTCTCATATTTCTGGAACAATGGTTCTCTGTAAGTTACATTTCTTTTCAAAGTTTTTCTATCAAAATAGGTATATGGGGTGGGGGGTGCCTAGGTGGCTCAGTTGGTTAAGCGTCCAACTTCTCCTCAGGACATGATCTCATGGTCTGTGAGTTGGAGCCTCTCGATGGGCTCTGTGCTGTTGGCGCAGAGCCTGCTTCAGATCCTCTCCCCTCTCTCTCTCTCTCTCTCTGCCCCTCCCCCCATGCTCGCTCTCTATCTCTCAAAAATAAACATTTACAAGCTTAAGAAATAGGTATATGGGTTCTTATTGTTTTCAAAATAATAAAATCTGGGGCAAGGGAAGGCTATATAAATTAAAAATTAAAGACTTACTTTATTTTGTACTACGTTGAGTTTACATCAAATTCTATAGCAAAATAAAGGAGAGTCAACTATTTGGAAAACCAGGACAAAGAGCTCTGTTCATTTATCGTGGATTACTATTTTCCTAAATTACCTGGACGGGTGCCTCAATCCTCTATGTTCTTGGGCTGTGGAAATGTAGAATTGGGGCTATTATTCTCCATTCTATAGCAAGCCTATGAGAAAGCAAGTGCTTATTTTCAGAATGCTTCAATTCCATGAACTGTCCACGAATTATAGTGAAAAGTACAAATTATAAAAGATATTAGATAATCTCTGAAATTACAGTTTCCCTAAAGAGATGTAAGTAACAATCATCTACTGTATGTCAGCAAACTATGGTCAAGGCAAAGGGCTGAGGCCAGGAAGGGAGGGGCTACTGTGCTGTGCAAACGGCAATCACATCCACCTCTTGCTACTTGGGAAGAGATGGAAAGGACTTCGGATATCAACAGAATTTGTAGAAAACTAGAGACCAAAAAAAAAAAAAAAAAAAAAACACAAAAAATAAAAA